>NC_092335.1:633832500-634132500 GCF_046630445.1 Rutidosis leptorrhynchoides
TATATATATATATATATATATATATATATATATATATATATATATATATATATATATATTATAATTTTAATTATTATTATTATTATTATTATTATTATTATTATTATTATTATTATTAGTATTATTAGTATTAGAGTTATTATTCTTAGTAGTATGAATACTACACATAAAATACTACGACAAGAGTATGCTAGGGAGATTTTCAAAACGGGTTTTCGAGTGAAATAGAGCTAAGGAAATTATGGGTTATAGCTATGGAGGTTATGGGTATAGTCGGGGGTATGCTCGCGAGGTCAATCTAGTGTTTATCATCTACGTTGCGTCTACGTACTTTCCTACAATATTGAATCTCAATATTGATACGTGAGCACTCGTATCTTAACTTTTATATATTAATAGGGTATCCATGACTAGTGCTCGAGTATATATGATTATGCATGCTTGTATGTTTAACTTTTGTTGTTAGATAGTTATGTTAAATCATGAATTTGATACATATGCGATTGAGATAAGGTATATGGTATGCATGCCGTCAACTTTCGATGTGATGAAAGTTTGTCTTTTAAAAATGAATGCAATGTTTGTAAAATGTATCATTTAGAGGTCAAATACCTCGCAATGTAATCAACTATTGTAATTCGTTTATAATTGATATGAACGGGTTATTAAACTTATTGTGCCACTAAGGGTAAGGTGTTAAAAGATGAATGGAGAGTTTTTGCTGCTCTTCCTTCAGAGACTCTTGGACAAACCTTAGAGAGATATCTCCTGCTGGTTGCTGAAATGGCAGATTATGGAATAGATATTTTAGACGATACAGTAGTTATAGTTTTGAAAGATGGACTTCCTGAGAAATGGGACAATGAAATTGAAATGATTCAGAATAGGTACATTGCATCAGGTCGTACGTTAAGCTTGACGGCCTTTAAATCCAAGCTGATGGAGAAGGATATTCATGTTGAAGCAAAAAGGAAGAGACTTGGTACAGTAGCTGGTTCATCCATCATTGGGTCATCTTCAGGAGGTCATGCTCCTCTGCAAACAGCTTTCATCTCAATCAAAGCGGCACAGACCTCGGCACCACAGTCAGAGTCTGGGTATTTCAATATTAAGTCTCAAGCATAGAACTTAACTGCTTAACTGATTGATTTCGGCATTCTACAACAGACTCAATCACCAGTGATCAAGATAGAAAATATCAAAAAAAGGCCTCTGAAACTGATTCAGGAGGATATGGCTTTAGCAGCTATCGTGGTTAACTCTTACAATGATATGATCAGTGGGCAGATAATTAATGGTCATCTGGAGAATAAAGACTATGATCAGATCGATGATGATGAGATTGAGAGAATGGATATCCTGTATGCTATGGGCAGTGTTATGAGACGTGCTAGAAAGTATTTGAAGAGGACAGGTCAGAGTACTTTGAGTTTGAACCGCAATACTAAGTTTTGTTTTGATATGTCTAAAGTGAGATGCCATAACTGTGATGAGCTTGGTCATTTCAAGAGGACATGTACAAGACCACCTAAGCCTGGTTTTCATAATCCTTTTCATAATACTTCAATTGAAGTGACTCCCGGACATGCTGGTCCAACAGTGAACAATGAAGCAACTTCTAGTGGTCAATCCAAAGCTTTGACTACTACTTATGCTGATGAAGTGTGTGATTGGTCGATCTCTGTTGATACTGAGAAAGCTAACGTGGTTTTTGTTGGTAAGAGTGAAGCTGAAATAGAAGAAGAGAGGGTTATCAGAAGAAATTCTGGTTGTAAAGGTAAAGATGATCCTGCTTGCACATGCTACGTATGCAAATGTGACTCACGAATGTAAAGGGTAGAAGCAGTAATGAAGATGTGTCTTAGGAAGAGAATTAGTGATAAGTTGTATGATAAGATCCGCAAAGCCAAGGACTTGTCAAATCTTGAATTCACTACCGACTCCTCATATGATGATGAATCCTCAGGAATGAGTTGTCATACAGGTACCTGATTTAGAAAAGAACTTGCTCACTTGATCAAGGGTGATGTCGAAGGTACTGATGAGAAGGTAGTCACGGTGACAAGTTTGGATAGTCCTGCAAAAGTTGAGAGCAAAGGAGGGTATGATGCTGATGATTCGGACAGTACAAGTTCAGAGTCAGAGTCAGAATCAGATACAGATTCGCATGTCAGTAGAAAAGATTACTCGTTCATGGCTAACACATCCAACAATGACAAGGTATGTAATGATTCAGATTCTTTTTGTTTAAAATGTGCTGACCTTGAACAGGAAATAGCTAGACTTGAATGTGTAGTCTCTAAGCTTAATGAGATACCTGCTACTTGTGAAACTTATTCGAAACTTAGACTTGAACTTAAGATTTTGGATATAGAAAATCAGACAAATAGAAAGAACTATGATGATGCTCTCTACTACCTTAATAAGCAGAAAGAGTATGTTGATGTTATTAAGTCCTTAGAGAATCATGTTGGTCATTTAAAATCAACTATTGTAGATGATGAGAAAGTGATTCACCTGTATTTGAGTTAGATAGAAGCACTTAAGGCAGAAAAAGTTTCATACAAGTTAAAATATGAGTCGGAAAAGGCTAGGATTGATAATTGGCAAAGAATGTCATACGTGACACAAACTTTGAAACATCCTAAAAATTAGGGGATATGATATAATCAGGTTGTACCACCGCTTTTGGGAGAGTTTGTCAATAAGCCTGTTGAGAAGAGTAAGGATCCGGTTGTAGAACCAAAGTATGGTAAGCCTCAGAAAAATCCTGTTGAGAGTAAATGTGAGAATGGTGAGGGTAAGAAGCTCTTAGATGTTGTTTATGAGACGGAGTCCGAAATTTATGTCGACACCAAAAAAGATGGGAAACCTTTTGTAGTTGTGACTAAGCCCATTACTATTTTGAAGAATCCAAAGAATGAGGCAAATAGGAGTGAGAGTCAGAAGACTGAGAAAATGAGTGTTAGAAAACCAAAACAATCTAGGAAGAAAAACACTGAGCTCACCCCTGTTAAGTTTGTGAAGGATAGTAGTACTTTGAATTCTCAGGTTATTGACCTTAAAGCTGAACATCCACCAAAAGGTGAGATTTCCAATTCTGGAAGCGTGACGAAATATGTTCTGCCTAATCGTCGACAGACTGTTAAACAACAATTCTCGTCACCCCCTCCAACTAGGCAACAGACTACACCCCCGAGGAGATAGTTTTCATCTACTAGGCGTTAATTGTTTAATTCTAATGATTTTGATAATGTTAATTGTTTTAATTGTGGGATGTTGGGACACAGGGCTGTGAATTGTGAACCCATTAGACAGACGCCACATAGGAGAATTGATCTCAGTCCTAATTCTAAACGTGTTTTCAACAGAAGATCATCTCCACATGTGTTTAATTCTGCTTCTGTTCCATCAAATGGAACTAAAGTCTTTCAAACAAATGATTATTACCGTAAACCGTTACCGAAAAATACTATTTGGAAACGTAAAAGTGAAGCTAAAGGTGTCCAAAATTCTGAAGGTCCTTCCGGATCTAAGGGACAATGGGTGGAATTGCCAGTGGTCGGCGTTGATGGGAAACCCACTGCCATTCGGGCATGGGTGGCCCTTTCTAACTAATCTCCTTATTTTAATGTGCAGGTCGCCTACAATCCTTTCTGTAGTACATAGATTGTTGATAGTGGGGCATCCAGGCACAGGACAGGGAACTTGTCCTTACTTTATAATGTGAAAACAGTGGATGGAGGACCAGTTTATTTTGCTGGTAGTGAAGGAGGTTTTATTACTGCACAAGGGGTGATTTCCAACGAGAATATCAGCTTTGATAAAGTCAATTTTGTGGAGCAAATGTCGAACAATTTGCTTTCAGTTTCACAAGTTGCTGATAAAAAGTATACGGTTGCTTTTGATGACAAATTATGTTATATCTTGAGAAAAGAATTTGTAATTCCGGAAGACATGATTTTGATGACTGCTCCAAGGTGTAAGGATCTCTATATTCTTGATATGTGAAAGGCTCATGTTAAAGCAGCTACAGGCCATCAGGCTTTTGTTTCCAAAGCTACTGAACATGAGTCGATTATTTGGCACAAGCGTATGGGTCATCTGAGTCTAAGGAAGATGAATAATCTAGTTCATAATGGACTAGTTGATGGTGTTAATCTTAAGAGTTTTTATATTCCTGAAGGGTGTCTTCCATGTAAGAAAGGGAAACAGACAAAGAAGTCTCATGCTACCAAGAAGCATCATTCAGTTAATATTCCTTTGGAGTTGTTGCATATGGATCTCTTTGGTCTAGTAAATTGCAAGACTATCACTGGAGAGTTATATTGCTTGGTGGTTACAGATGAGTATTCACGTGTCTCGTGGGTCGTGATGCTGAAGCATAAATCAGATACTTTTGAGCACATTAAAGTTTTGATTCTGAAGCTTGCAAGTTTGTATAAGTTGAAGGTTAGAAAGATTCGTACCGACAATGGTACGGAGTTCAAGAATAATCAGATGATGCTGTTCTGTAATGAAAAGGGGATACAACAAAAGTTCAGTCCTACTTACACACCATAGTCAAATGGTGTAGCTGAAGGAAAGAATAGGACGCTAATTGAGACCGCAAGAACTATGCTAGCTGATGCGTGTTTACCTATTGTTTTTTGGGGAGAAGCTGTGAGCACAACGTGTTATGTGATGAACAGAGTACTAGTGGTGAAAAGACACAGTAAGACGTGTTATGAACTGTTGCACAAGAGAAAGCCTAACATTAAACATCTTGAACCCTTTGGTGCTCCTTGTACTATTCTGGTACGAGATACAGGAAATTCAATTCGAAGGTTGTCTCTGGTACCTTCTTAGGTTATGGGAATCCAAATAAGAGAGTGTACAATACTGAATCTAAGTGTGTTGAAGAATGATTCGAGGTTGATATTCAGCGTAACGCTCCAGCTCGTGTTAGTAAAGGATTCGCATGGCAGTTTGAATATGATAAACTTTTTTACTCTTTTAACCTTCCACTAGATGCTACAGACGATGAGGTACTTACTCAGATATTGTATGATGCTCAGAATTCCATAGAGAATGTCATCTCTATTCCTAGCCAGACTCAGATTCAGATTCAAAGTACTCATCAGAGTCCGATTCAGAGTCTGCGGTAAAGTACCCAGAGTGACCATTCTAATGCCTATCCTAATGTGGAAATAGTGTATGAGACAGATGAAGACAGTGATTCAGAAGAAGATGAGGGTGTTAATAGAGCACGGTTGACCGAAGAACATTTAAATCCTCTTTACAATCAACCTCCAACTGTAACAGGGACTGAACAGCCAACTGAAGCAGGAGGAGTACGTAGGTGAAATCGTGTGATCATGCCTCAAAAACGTTTAAATGAGTATTACATAGATACGAGGGGCATTCCTCATATTGGTATTCCTCATGCTACGTCTAATGAATCATCTACATCTGAAGTTCCTACTACATCTGATGTTCCTGTGGTAAATGAGAGTCAATAGACAGCAGAAGATGTTGAAACAGAGAGTGCAAATGTGGTAACAACTTTCTATTCCTCGTTGAACAAGACAGGGAGAGTATTTGTGCATGCTCACTCATGCTATGTGTGTCAAATTGAACCTAAAGATGCCTATGAGGCTCTGAAATTTGATGAGTGGGTCAGTGCAATGCAGGAAGAAATGTTACACTTTAAGCATTTAAAGGTTTAGAGACTAGTCAATCCACCACATGGTTGTGAACCCTATGGTCTTCGATGGGTTTTAAAGAATAAAAAGGATGAACATGGTATTGTTATCAAAAACAAAGCTAGGTTGGTGGTAAAGGGATATCAACATATCCCTGAGATTGACTATGATGAAGTGTTTGCTCCGGTAGCTAGACTGGAAGCAATCAGGATTTTCTTGGCTTTTGCATCTTTCATGGGTTTTAAAGTATATCAGATGGATGTTAAAAGCGCATTTTTGTATGGTGAGATTAAAGAGAAGGTTTATGTTGAGCAACCACCTAGTTTCGAAGATCCAGATTTTCCAGAAAAGGTTTATCGACTTAAAAAGGCACTTTATGGTCTTCACTAAGCTCCTAGAGCGTGGTATGCCACGTTGTCCAATTATATGCTTGAAAACGATTTTAGGAGAGGTGTAATTGATCAGACACTCTTCATCAAAAAGAAGGGACAACACCTTATGTTAGTGCAGGTTTATGTTGATTACATCATCTTTAGGTCAACAGATCAGGGAATAGTTGATGAATTTAAAAAGATCATGCAGTGAAAGTTTAAAATGAGTTCCATGGGAACTATAAATTTCTTCTTAGGTTTGCAGGTAGCTCGGACGAATAAAGGCATATTCTTGTATCAGACTAAGTTTGTTGATGATATCCTGAAGCAATTTCAAGTGGAAGTAGAAAGACCAGCTAAGACTCCGTTGTCAGTGAATCATAGGAACTCACCTGATTGTGAGGGTGCTCCAGTAGATCCTACGTTATACAGGGCGATCGTAGGTTCTCTAATGTATCTAACAACTTCTCGACCATATATTATGTTTGCGGTTTGCTTGTGTTCTCATTATCAGGTAAATCCTAATGTTCATCATATGTTTGTGGTTAAGAAGATTTTGAGGTATTTGAAAGATACACCAAGTTTAGGGTTATGGTATCCCTGTGAGGATGGTTTTGATCTCACAGCGTATAGTGATTCTGACTATGGCGGTTGCAAGAAGGATTTCAAATTAACATCAGGAGGTTGTCAGTTCCTTGGTAGCAAGCTAGTTACTTGGCAGTGTAAGAAGCAGACATCAGTGGCTCAGTCCACTTGTGAAGCAGAATATATTGCCGCTGCCAGATGTATATCACAGGTCATCTGGATTCAACAGCAGCTACGTGACTACGGTTTGCATATTTCTATCACTCATATTTATGTTGATAACACTGCTACTATAGCTGTCACTAAAAATCCCGTAAATCACTCTAAAACGAAACATATAGGGATTAAATACCCTTTCATTAGAGATTGCTATGAGAAAAAGCTGATAGATGTAGTGCAGATTGACACTACAACCCAACGGGCTGATCTTTTCACTAAAGCTTTTGATAAACCACGCTTTGACTTCTTGTTAAAAGAGATAGGTATTAAATTGCCGACTGACGTGGTTCCTGAAAGTGAGGCTCCTAACACAGAGGAACCTCCCAAAGAGACTGAGTTGTGAAGGCCCTCGGACTGCTTGTATGTTATGTGTCTATTTTCATAGTAGTTAGAAGGTCATTTGAATGTTTAATTTTTGTTTGCATGATATTTGTTTTCTGATGGTACTGCATGCTAGTTTGTGTTTTTAGTTTGTTTTTATGTTTTTGTACAGATAAAATCAAAAAAAAAAAAAAAAACCATAAAATTATAAAACCAGAAAATCAAATAAAAAGTTGAATAATTGAAAAACCAATAAAAATTTGAAAAATTCGAAAATGAGTTGCTTGTTCTATATGTGGGGAAGTGATTGCATCACTGAACTGACATGTATAAAGAATAATTGATAGTGTATTGGTAGACTTTATTGACATAATTCTAGACATAGATGGTCACAATAACAACGCGTAAATATCATGATGAGGAAATCATGGAAAGATTTACAGCGGCTGAGGGTAGTCACCTACTTATCACAGAATATGTACTGAGAAATGATTGTTCAGAAACTTAACAGACGGTTGAGGTCTCCCCTACTACGATTTATACTCGATAGCAAAGGATAATTTTGTGAGTCTCCAAGGTGAGTATACTTTGTCTAGGATGCATACTTGTTTCTATTTACCTTTATTGCTTGGACCGAAAGTCAACAACATACATGTCGGGTATCCAAAGGGAGGTGTTCTCTCTAGATGGGTTGAGACGTGCAATTCTGTATCACAGATATAGAATGATTTGAACAACGCAACGTCATTGGGTTATGGACTTCAACATTGGAAGATTGATTTTCTGTGCAGATACTAAATACAGTGGTGCATCATCATGAATATTTGTGTTTATTTTATTTTATTTTTGTAATCTAGCATGGAGAAAATGACAATATCAGAAAATTAAAAATAAAAAAAATAAAAAAAATTGATGCACTACATTATTGCAAGAGAATCATGGATCGCGAATTGAACTGATTTTGATGGATTCATTCGCTATTTTCTTCTGAGACAACAGATATTTCCGTCCAAGAACTGTTTGGGAGATTTAGTTATCTACATCCGAGGGGGAGAAATTTATCAGATCATCATCATCAGATATAGAAAACTTAAATCATTCACTAATTTGGTGGACTTTGCATCTTTTGTCGGTGGTATGAGATTGTACCTATTGGCCTGGATAGCAGGGAATATCTTCTGGAAGGTATCTTAGCGTTCCATCACTCAAATATATATATATATCACTACCATCCATTCAACATCATACATCATATGATTTCCGTTTAATTATGGGGTTTATAGCGGCCGGTATGCGTCTTTTCAAAGTATGCAATAAATTTGAGATAAACGATGTTATCTTAAACGAAAAGTGTAAGTTTAAGGTAGAAGCTCATGGTTGACAGGGTTGCTAGAAACATCGTGAGATGGTTCTGTTCAATCAAATTGAAAGTACATTGATGTGATAAGAGGACAGCATCAACAGGTTTGTGCTCAATTGTTCTACCTGAAACATCATGCGATCTCAAATAAGGACTGACTTTGTGATCAAATCTAACATTGAAAAATGTTAAAGTAATTAATCTAACATGATCATCAAAGTCTAGGGTGAAAGTTGGTAAATGTTTATTGATATATTTGAAAGTTGTTCTGTTTATACTATGAAAATGAGTGAATCATGTCAACATAGTTCAGTTCTGATCCCTGAAATCAAAAGATTAAATCAATTTGATATGACAACTCACAAAAACATGTGTTATATTCTTCTTAGTGTGCTTCATGATAAGCAGTATCACTTGTTCTTATGCTAATAACATCAAATACCTGTTTAGGCTATTGGTTAATGAAACTGATGTTAGAAGTTGAATTATTGCAGATCTGTAAGGTTAAAAAGTTACTGAGTATGTCTATTATAATATTGTTGATCATGACACACTAGATCTTGTACAATATTTTGCTTTGTAAACTTGCATGTGCATTCATATCTGAAAAATCCAAAATATTTGCATTTATAAGTTAGTCGCATGTACATTTCTATTTTGATTATTAAGCTTAGCAACTCAGTTCTCGGAAAGGTTCAATGTGAAAGGAATCCTGTGTTTGTTTTTACATTTGAAAATAAGTTGTTTGGAGCTTAAAGGAACAAAGCGTGTTTAATTTAATACTGTAGAGATCAGTCCCAGGGGGAGTGGATGTGAAAAAGAAGGTAAAAGTTGAAATTGAAATGCAGTAAGTTATGAAACTTTTCAAAACCAAGACTACCGACCGACAGTCAAGACCTTCGGCCGTAGGAAAACACGATCGACCAATTTTCTAGACCATTGGGCCGTAGTACAAGACCATCGGTCGATGGTCACTGAAGGGGTATAAAAGGACCCAGACTCCATCGGGTTAGTCACTTTGTGTATTTGGTGAGAATTTTTCATTCGATTTTCAAGCATAAGCGATAGAAGTTTTTGACCGATTGTTTTGTGCATCTTTTCATCGTGATCACAGCGCCGTAAACAAGGTATTCTAACTCAATCTCATTTGTTAGTTTTGATTAAGTTTAGGTTCGAAAAAGTGAATAGGGTTTTTGCTTAATTCGTTGATGTTTAAGTTGTTATGTTTGAATTGATTGATATATTCATGTTAATCGGTATTGTCTGATGTATATTCGCTTGTTTTAAATCAAAATAACATCGATTTGGTGAAAAGGAGTATATTAATTGGGGACAGATCTGATGAACTACCCTCGGCCGAAGGTCTCTGACCCTCGACCGATGGTGTCTTACATTCGGCCGTAGGTCCCTAAGTTGAACAGTTGGTAAAATTTTGTGGTTTGTTTAGACCAACTACCGTAGGTCTATACCATCGGACCGATGGTCTACTCCATCGACCGATGGTCACTCAATTGGACCGATGGTGCAGTTTTGTGTTTGTTTTGAATGAGTTTTAGGTCTTTGGTAATTTCTGTAATGCTCTAATGCTAGTGCTTGTAGCTTGTATAAGAATGTCAGGTGGTTCTTTTGTTGGGCAATGGATGTTTAACATCGACCGTAGGAGACTTCTAGCTAGTGAACGAACCATTCTAGTGGAACAAAAGGTCATTGCGACTCAACAGACCTATAACCGTTGGGAACAAATTGGATGTCAAGCTTTCTTGGACATCGGGGATTATTTTTGTCCTCAATTGGTGCGTGAATTTTATGCCAACGTGACCTTAGAAGATAGTAAGAAGAGATTTATCCACTCTGGCCTCTTTGACCAACAGTATAAGTGGACCATGGAAGAATTCTCAAATTTGTTGAACGTTCCTCACACCGGTGTTAAGATACTGTATGCTAGTAAGGATTTAAGGAAGATTCCCAACAAGTTCAACCTGTCAGACATAATAGCAAAGATATGCAAGCCAGGGAAAGTAGTTGGTAGTGGTAGGGTTGAGATAAGTGACAACGATGTGTCATATCAACATGAGTTGCATTTGAGGATAATCAAAATTAATGTGACCTTTAGGAGAGGAGAAGATAATCTGTTGTCTGGTACTGAAGCTCTGCTATTGTACTACTTACTAGAAGGTATTCAAGTGAATATGGGTCACTTTCTCATTAATTTAATGAAAGATTTTCTTGAGATGGAAGAACCATTTTCTTATGCGGCCTTGTTGCATAACATGCTTGAGAAACTTGGCGTGGTTCAATACGTCAAGAAGCTAGTGCCAGAGAATCCCATTGTGGGATAAGTGATTATGAGTTTATGTTTATGTGGTTGTTCTTGTCTTAATGTATTTTCAATTTGGTGTGTAATTTGATGATGATAGCCTGTTAGCATTGATACATTACTCTAAGTTTGTAAAATTTTTACCTCGAACATGTAATCGTGACCTTGATCTACTAGGCTAAATAATGTAATATATTCTGTGATGATTACCCTGTGTTTTCTAATAGGTCATGAATATACAATGCTGATTTGAATTGTATTTGCAGTTATTTTCATAATGTCAGGTGTTCAAGCTGATCCAGAGAATGTTGATCACGGATCTGATACTGAATCTTCGGGAGGTCCAATATCTGCTGATCTTCCAGGACTGAAAGCTAACAGTGGTTCCAACCTCACTGCATGTTTAAATGAGAAAGGCCCTAATGCTGGTAAATACAAGGGTGTGATCGAGTTTCTGAAACGTTCAAGAGTGTTTGCAGATATCTCTATGCCGTGTACAACATATTACTCACATCAGAGAGAGTTCTGGGAACATGCAAGGATGGAGATTGTAGATGACAGGAAGGTAATTGTAAGTACTGTTTGTAGTCAAGAGGTAAAGATATCTGAAGATACGATTCAAAACACATTCTTGTTTGAAGATGATGAGACCATGCTGAAGAAGTTGTCAAAGACAAAGATTACTAGGTGTGTGTTAAGGTGCAAGTATGCTGGTGATATCTCAAAGGCTATGATCAAAAGAAGTGGATTCACTCCACCATACAGATACTTGTCTTTGGTTGTGGTTAAATGTTTAAGTCCGTTACAAGGAGGTTTTGATGAATTAAGTGAGATTTATCAAGGAATGTTTGCTTCTTTGGTGTTAAAGGCTGATTTCAACTTCTCATGAGTTATCTTTGATTTGTTGGTGGAAAATGTGACAAGTCAGTTGTACTTGATTTATCCGAGGTTCTTGCAGATTATGATCAATCGTCAAACTGTTGATTTTCCCAGATTGAAGAAAGATATCATTGAACTGAAGCATATGACATATCTTACTTTCAATAGACTGAACCAAAAGAAGAGTGCTGATGATGGCAAGCTTGTGTGTCATCTTGCGAAAGAAAACTATCAGTGCCCTTCAGGTAAGAAGTGGAGAAATGAGAATAGTGTATCTGATAGAGAGCCTAACTTCGAAGTGGTAAATAGTGATGAAGAAGTGGAACAGCCGGTGAATGCTCAAGCTACTGGTGGATCAGGTACTGGTGGGTTAGTTAATGAAATGAGAGCTGTTAATCCTAATGCTGGTGTTGAAGATGCTTCGAGAGGTGTGCAAAGGAGAATGGTTGAAGATGAGGGCTCTCAGATGTCAACAAAGTTCAAACCGAAAAAAAGGTTCGGGTTTGTTTATAAAGATACCGGTGGATCGACTACTGGTACTGCTCAGGAAACTCCACCATTACCGACTCAAGGACATCAACCACCACAACAACAAACACAATCAACTCATCAGTCACCACCCGTGACTCAACAAGTGTCTCAGGAGACTGTTTCTACTCCTACTCCTGATGCTCCTCCACATGCTGGGACAGAAGGAGGTGTTGGTTCCTTAACTCTCCGTACTTTGAATGATCTGTATGTTCAAGCTATGGCTGCTAATTTGAGAATGAGACAGGAGATGGATGAAAAGTTTGAGAAGCTGAAAGAGGAGAACCGAGCTAAGTCTGAGGATGTTACACGGTTAACTATGCAAGTTGATCTATTGCAGAAGAAGGTTGGTGATCAGTCCTTGCTATTGACTGATGCAAAGAGAGACGCTGCACATGCTAGAGAGTTGGTAGCATCAGCTGTTGCCAAGGTGACTGCTTGGGAAGAAAAGTTTGATTTGATTGAGATTACTGAAGATGTGCCCGAGAACAGAATAGTGGAGGCTCCCGGTTCTTCAAATGCCACTGCACTATAATTAATTCCTCTTAAAATTGATTATAGTTTTAGTGATTTCTTTTCTAAGCAGGATGAGCTCAAGCATTTTGTTGTTTATGATGATTTAGAATAGGGAGAGATCCCTCACAACTTCTCTAGAGAAGAGCTGGACGAAATGGTGCGTCTAGAGCAAGAGGAAGCTAAAGCAGCTGACGCACAGTCCGACGATTCTCCATCTGAGGATAAATCTTTTGGTCCAGAGATCACTGAGGATTTGAGTGACAGAGATGTGGATGATCTAGTTGAGGATGTAACTCATGAAGAGTTTCCTACGTATCAAAATGATAAGAATGAAGATCTTCGTGGTTTTGAGGAATTGTTTAGAACTAATGATGAGCTGTTAGATCGAAAGTGTAGAGAGAAAGAACGAACTGAAGTTTTGCCTGAAGGTTTCTTGCCAGTCAAATATAATAAGGAAAGAACTGAAAAGTTGAAAGTTGATTGGAGGGATATATTGAGGATTAGGAAATATTGTGAGAAACCAAAACTTGAGCCAAAGTATTTGAAGATGATAAATTTGAGAAAAAGTGCAAAGGGAAGATTTCTAGCCTGAGCTTATATTGAAGAATTCAACATGTTTGCAGTTAAAAGAGAATTTGGTGTTGATTATTTCATACATGGTCATGAATTCAAGTCGTTACCGTATTTTGAGCTAATGCAAATTGCCCGGTTGAGAATGTTGTATTGTGGTATGTTTGATCGATCTTCGCTGTTGGTAAAGAAGATTCAAATTGCATTTAAATCGAAGAATTGGGAAGGTTTTCGACCACAGTTTCCTAGGATTAGCTACAGAGTTGATCAGAGAACTGGCGAATCTAAACGAACTGTAAAGTACAAGCGAGCAAAAACTATGAAGAAAGTACCCTTGAGGAAATTGCCGCAGAACTGGAGTCAGAGATTTAGATGGTGGTTTTATGATGATCGTTCAGAAGAAGCTGTGATATTGTTACATAAGGTGAATGAGAATGATATTGATTGCAATAGTGTGTTAGATCCGATTTGGCTGCGAAACTGTACCGAGGCTGATATTTTCACGTTGTATTATAATCGTATGCTTTATCGACGCGAGAACAAGGTGCAGGCTGAAAAGTATGTGAAAGTGGCTAAACTGTGCTACTTGAACAACATGATGATTGATCCGTACGAATGAATCTGCTGACGACTAAAGACTTTTGAAATAGAACTAGGTCTTAAGGGGAGTTTGTTGGTGCATAATCCCGAGTTCTATAATTGTAATATGTTCTATTTGTATTGTCGTTAATGTTTCAGTCGTGTATGAATATTGTCATTGATACATTGTGTTTGAGTTGATTAATCAAATGACATGAAATGGTTTGGAGCTAATTGGTTGGAAGCTCAGACCATCGACCGATGGTAGGGACCATCGGTCGAGGGACAAACATCACCGGCCGTAGGTCAGAGACCACCGGCCGATGATCACTGTAACTATATATATATATATATATATATATATATATATATATATATATATATATATATATATATAGGGAAGTCGGGTTACATTGTTAGGTTACACCCCCTACACCCTATTGCCGTCGTATTTCGCTATTGTAGTCGTCCTAGACCATACCCCAACCGAATACAATCTCTAAGACATCGATTATATCAACATATTGTTGGTTAGATTGATCCCAAGGTGAACTAGTATTCGATTCATCCTAGATTAGTGTTTTTCATCTCTAATCTAGTCATAACGTTTGATCTAAGATCCTTAGTATGTCTACATAAACAATTAGAGAGCCAGAATCAAAACAGAATGAACACCTAAGCCTAAAGGACATCATCAAAAGAAAAGCAAACTGAATTAAACAATAATGCTAGACGTATTATTTAATTTTTTATTTATAACAAAGATATGGTAACAATCTATATCTTAATATATTATTTAATATTTTATATATTTTTTATTTTATTTATGGATATAATTTAGGGAGTTATATTAAGGGGGATGATTCTCACACACTGTTTTTTGATCCTCACACACCAATTTACTTGAACTCCTCCCTAATAATAGGGTAAAAGGGTGTATGAGGATCAAAAAATAGTGTGCGAGAATCATCCCCCTTATATTAAGTAGTTTTTATTATTTAAATCAATTTAATCATGAAAAAAAATGACATGTGTAATTATTTAATTTAGTTTGCTTGAGAAAATGACACGTAGGATTATTTAATTCAGTTTAATTGAGAAAATGACACATAAGATTATTTTTTTGAACGGCAAGATTGCATCAGTCCGGACAGAAGCCTAGTCATCATTTGCACACACACACGTTCGGGCAGGAAACCCGAACCACGATCACAGGGATCCGAACCCTTAAACCATCCCGAGGGGCAGGCGGGCCGGACCTTAGTCCCGGATCGGGTCGGTAAAACCTTCCCTTTAGGCTGACCTTAATGGAGCCTATTTCAGTCCATGTTTAATTTGGTCATTCAGAAGCCAGGTTCGAACCCTGGACCTCTTACCCGGCGAGGGTGTTAAACACCACCGCGATACCACTCAGGCAAATGCCTCGGTGGTGACACATAAGATTATTGACACGCGCTTTATATAATGTATAGATAGATAGATATAAATAGATAGATAGATAGATACTATATAGAGATAGAGATAGAGATAGAGATAGAGATACATATTAACAAATGCAAAAAAAAAAAAAAAAAAAAAAAAAAACTATTTTCAGATTGAAAAGCTACTTATCATATCGATTATATTAAGCCTAATAATATTAGTTTTTTTTTTTTTTTTTTTTTTTTTTTTTTTTTTTTTTTTAACGGCAACAACAAAAATATATATATAAATAAACACGATCCCTAGCAAGGAGCTAAAGGAAAAATTACAAAGGAACAAAGAGCCAAGTGTTCAAATTTGAAACTCTATGACCTCTGTTATGACCTAATAATATTAGTAATTGTACATTAGTAGGATAGGACTAGAGTTATGACCCTTTGGTACTAGATATATACATGTATAGTTGTGTACTCGTGCACTTACTTAACCCGATGGAGATTTAAGAGTTGTTATCGACGGATGTAGTGTCAAAGTTTGTGAAAAGTTATGGATAATGTGTCAAAGTTGTAAGTTATGGGAGAGGATTTTTAATTTGCTAACGGTCAAAAGGGGAAAAGGGGATGAACAAGCAGGGGCTATTCCAAAGGGGTGGGTTGTATGATCAAACTACTTTGAAATACTTATTCAAATTTTGCATGATACCACTAAATTTAACTATAAAATTTCATACGTTTTTAAAATTGATGATTTTCTTGAAAATAAAAAACCATTAAAGTACCATTCAAATATATAGAGTAATTAGTTTTGAAATAAATATTAAGACACTATTGAATTTCATCCTAAATTCGTCACTGGAAATAAGATGACCGAGTCCTGCATATATATATATATATATATATATATATATATATATATATATATATATATATATATATACACACACACACACACACACACACACGCGCGCGCGCGCGCGCGCGTTGTTCTTGTGTATGTGCTTGCCCCATAACACTTCCAGATCAGCACCATTGGAGAACCAAGGGCGGATCTATAGTGTATCCAATGATAGCACGCACTACCGCTGAAATACGGGATGTAGTAGAAATTTTACGGGGCATCTAATTAATGATATTATTGGATAGTGTAAACTTTTTATCTGTGACATCATTGGATAGGGTAAATTTGTTTAAATTTTTAATTAGTGAGATCTGTGACTACGAAATATAGATTCGCCATTGAGAAGAACACATCGCTAGTGGCGTTGTGGGTGAAATATGATAACATTTCAGATTGTGAACGATGTTAGTTAAAACTTGTAATTATATTATATTATATTATATTATACCTATAAACTAAAAGCCACCAACATTTTTGTAGTTTCAATTGTTTTGATTTGTAGTTTTGAGTTCGCGTTCACACTGCATTCGGCCCTTCACCTTTGCCTCAATCTAAAAGCCACCAACATTTTTGTAGTTTCAATTGTTTTGATTTGTAGTTTTGAGTTCGCGTTCACACTGCATTCGGCCCTTCACCTTTGCCTCAATTTACACAACGACCCATCAAGTTTACATTTTCTTATGGGTTAAAAGTGTAAATATACAATTTTTTTAAAATAAAAGAAACTAATTTCACCCGAATTTTTAGAGAGCCATATCTTCTAGCTCGGTGCGAGTTAAATTTTTCCGAGCCCACCGTTCAACTCAAAAAAATCTTATAAACACAACGGGACTAACTATACGCGAAACGGACACTTCAAAAAAAAAACTCAATACCTCGGACTATATTCAATACATATACACACCTATAATACGCTCCGTTAACTATGAATACGCAACCCAAAAGCCCCGCGGCATCGCGCGGGCTCTTTTTTCTAGTTTATATAATTCTTTTATATAAATAAATATGTTCAATACTCCGTAATTTTTCTCTATATTACGAAGTATTATTTATTTAAAAGATAGCTCTAACGTATTGAAGACGAGTATATTATTATATCTGGACACAAACTTCGAATCTTTCTTATAAAATGAAAATTGATACTATAATTTTAAAACTTACTCAACTTCAAATAAAAGTTAGATAATAATAGTAAACGTATCAGTATTATGTATAGCAAAAGCAATATATGCGTTCCCTCATTTGCAAATTACAACCCAAAACCCGAAATGCCACCCTTCCAATATGTTAAAGGTGCATGAACAGATTCTTAGCACAAACTTCCATAAATTCATGGATATCTTTCAAGTGAGATATATTTAATAGAATATAAATATATTTTCATATATTATCTTGGCCCATGAAAAGGGGGTGTGGGGAAGACTCATAGGGTTATTTATGGAATTCACTTCACTTTATTACTATTCCATAAATTAAATATAAATATAAATATAATAAATATAAATACAAACATAAATATAGAAATAAGGAAACAAAACTTTTAAAAATACAACATAAAACAAATTCCAAACTTTTTCCAAGTATCCTTGTGAATGTTTTGCCAACCAACATTCAAGGTGAACACATCTTTGTAACTGTGGGTCCGGGTTTGGGCTTTGCACACTCCAAAGTGGCATTGTTCATAACTTTATGCTTACTTTTTCATAAACTTAACAATTACATTGATTGATTTAATTTGATAATAATAATAAGAAAAAAATTACTTGAGTGATCCTGTGTTTTACGCTATATTTCACGAGGCATTCTCGTATATTTTTTACTTGAGTGGTTATTGTGTTTTACGTTTATTACATGGTTGGTCCTTATTACAAACGGACGTCAAAAGTGTATGTTAAGGTACAACAAATGCACAACACGTGAGGGTTAATTACGTCATTTTCTTTTTATTGACTGCTTTATAACACAGGTTCCAATTTTACAATACAAAAAAACCTAGATTGAACACCACTGATCCCAAAAAAACCCAAAAACATCAACGTACTAAATTAACCAAATCAAAAACACTAATTCGTCATGGTTGAATGTTTTTGTGCTCATTAATATGTAGTTTGAACATCCCGGACTGCGAAAAACCTTGGTAGTCATTTTTATGCGTGTAACCCTAACTTTTGAAAAACTTAATTAAGTGTGAAAGTCGTTGATATTTTGTTTCTTTTGTTTTTTCATATGTGAAGGTATTTCGTATGCCCGAGAGACATATTAAATTAACGTGACCACTATGTTATGATTCAAGTCGGGTCATACCCAATAACAAGCTTACCAACACTTTATATGTATTTATTTTAACGGTTGGATTGTTAAATAAATACGCGACACTTGAACTTTAGAAAATCGGTTTTCTAAATCATAATCACTTGAGATAAATTATTTGGATAATTTATATATGATGTGGATTTAATTATTTATAGGTTTAAATAATTATGTTATGTTATATTTTATAAAATGGTTTATAAAATTATTGCAAGTAACAAATACATTTTATTTTATACAAGTTTTATAAAACTTGTAACAAGTTTTATAAAATATTCTTGTTATAAAATAATGGATGGATGGGCAGTTTTTTGGGACTCCAAGACAAGTCCTATGCTTGTTGATTCTTGTTACTTTTGATACATATATTCTCTGGTGCATGCTTAACATGGTGCACCAAGACTTGACTCTTTTGTGGAGTGAATACACATCAAAAAGAAGCAAAAAAACTGCACAGAATACTGCTCCAAAGGAGCTGACTGCCGTGGCCATTTTTGTGTTCAAAGGGGTTCCAAAATTTTGTTTTGCAAGCCAATATCAAGTGTAAAACAAATCCTAACTAATTACAAAGGTGTTGGGGTTATTGCTTGTGGGTATTACTTGCTTGAGGCTTCAAGTTAGAAGCTCTATTGTTCATCATCTTTATCATCATCTTGCAACTTTGAAAACAACCCTCAACTAGCTTGAGGAGGTATAATCTCTAAACCCACTCTTAGTTTGTAAGTATGTTTCACAACTTGATCCTATTTGGGATTTAACTTTAAATGGTTAAAGATTTACAAGTTTTAAAATGGTAATTTATACGCTTCCGCAAATCTTATTTCTTGAATGCTTATAAGTATTATGAAACTTGTTAAATCCCAACAATGGTATCTAGAGCCGAAGTTGTTGAAATATGCTTCGAGATGGTTATTAAACCCACTATAATTTTGCATTCTATGAACATGCATGAAGTAGAATGTAAAAATTTTCGGTTTTGAGTGGTTTGTCATTTTGGCCAAAATCACTTGTGATTCTGTGTTGCCAATCACTTGTGATTTTGTGTTGCCGATCACTTGTGATTCTGTATTGCCAATCACTTGTGATTCTGTGTTGCAGATCACTTGTGATTCTGTGTTTCCAATCACTTGTGATTCTGTATTGCCTATCACTTATGTTGATGATGTTCACAATCTAAGCCTTGACCTTGTGTTTGGTTGCATGTTTGGTTGATTTAATATTTATTCATTTGGTATGTAATAATATTATTTTGGTTATGTAATTTATTTTATATTTGGTATGTAAAATAGATTAGGTTGTAATTTCACTTTTTTAGACAAAATGTATTAGGATATATTTTGTAAAAAAGATGAAGATGATGAAGATTTGAAGAACACAAGAAGAAGCATTTGGATGCAAGATTAAGTGGGAGATTTAAAATCTCCTACTTAGTGTTATAACCCCTTATCCGGTGGCATTTGTTTTCGGCTAAACAAATGTCTATCAAAATGGCTTGATTGTGAACATATTTGTTTTGCATGCATGGTTGTTTATTGTATGATTGTGGATTGTATGTTTGTATGCTAGAAGTTAATCACACAAGTTAACAACAAGCAAAATGGCAATTTAATTGGTTAAATTATACATTAATTAACGACATGCAAAACGACAATTTAATTGGTTAAATTAAAAATAGCTAAAAGGACATTAATAAACGGTTATTAAGAACATGATTAGGATCATATATATAAAATGGTTTATAGACATGAAAATGAATTTCAAATGAACCATACACTAAATGCATGTTGGTGTATGGCATAAAAGTTTTCTCAAACTAGAATTAATGAAAACTTAAAATCCCTTATTAACAAGGCAAACAAGTTAAACGCCATCCTTTTGTGCAACACTTAAAAATATTAGGGAACTCACAATGGGATAAAGGTCACCTAACCGTTATGAGCAAACTAATATGATTAAGGTGAATTTCGCATGCTTGTGGGATAAAGGTCACCTAACCACTTGTATGTTAAGTTTACACGTTTACACAAGTAGGACGACTTGATTTGGAAATCATGAACTTAGGGTCACCGAAGCATGAGGAACAAATAGGCGTTTATGGGATAAATATGCCATGCAAAAGGATTGCATGATCTCATAACTTAGAAGTTGCAAAAGGATTGCAATTGTCATATAATGACTACCTAGCTAAATCAAATGACGGGATAAAGGTCACCTAACCGAAATTTGGTTTACCATTGGATTCTAAAATTTAATAAATATCAATTGGATTTAAAGGGTATTGATCGTTAAATTAAAATTGATACTTAAACAACTTTGTTAAATTTTGTAGATGGCCGCCAATAACAACAACATTCCGAACGCACCAATAAACTTTAACAACCTATCGTTGAGGTCAATCCTCGAAAAGGAAAAACTCAACCATACGAACTTCATGGATTGGTTCCGCAATCTAAGAATTGTCCTCAAACTAGAGGACAGGGCGTATGTGTTGGAAGACCCCATTCCCGATCAACCGGACGAGGATGATACGGAAGGCACGGCTTATTGGGAGAAATATTGCACCGATTCGTTGCAAGTTTCTTGCCTCATGCTTGGGACTATGATACCCGAACTCCAAAAGGATTTTGAGCATCATAGTGCATATGACATGATCACACAGTTGAAGGAGATGTTCCTTTAACAAGATCGTGTCGAGCGCTTCGAAACGGTTCGAGCGCTTCATGCATGTCGGATGGACGACTCCCAATCCGTTTCATCTTATGTCCTTAAGATGAAAAGCCTTATTGATCGAGCGAACCGTCTAAATTGCAACGTGTCTAATGAATTAGCCACGGACCTCATTCTCAACTCATTGTCAAAAAGGTTTGACACATTTGTAATGAATTACAATATGAATGGTTGGGATAAAAGCATTGGCGAATTACATACCATGCTTAAGACGGCAGAAGCAAGCATGGGTAAAAGGGCTTCACCCGTGTTTACGATCAATGAAGGCGGGTCCAAAAACAATAACACTTCTAAGCCGAAGGCGGCTAAGAGGAAAGGACCCGCCTACCAAGGCAAGGGCAAGGGAAAGGGAAAGATGGTTACCCCAACCAACAATAACAAGAAGCAAAAGGTTGACGGAAAGGCTAACCCCAAGGAAGATCCGTGCTTCGGTTGCGGTGAAATGGGTCACTGGAAACGAAACTTCCCGGTCTACCTTAAGGAGTTGAAGGAAAAGAGGGATGCAGGGCAAACCTCGGGTAATGTACATATGGTATACATTGAGCTTAGTATTACTTCTTCTAATACATGGGTATTAGACACAGGATGTGGAACTCATATTTGCAATTCTTTGCAGGGGTTCAAAAGAAGTGATCAAGAAGCGGGAACGACAAGTCTCTTCATGGGAAATGGAGTAAGGGTGCAAGTGAAAGCTCAAGGAGACTTTGTTTTAAAGCTACCAAGTGGTTTGGAGCTTATTTTGAAAAATGTTTTGTATGCACCCGATTTATCTCGAAACATTATTTCTGTATCCCGTTTAAAACAATATGGTTTTAATCTTAATTTCATTAATGATGATATCCATGTTTCTTTACATGATGTGTTCTATTTCAAGGCTTCGCCTGTGAATGGTATTTATGAATTGGTTCATGATGACACATCATACAATAGCTCAATATACCATGCAAACACCAAGAAACTCAAAAGGGATTTGAGTGATTCCTACTTATGGCATTGTCGCCTTGGTCACATAAACAAGAATCGAATGCATACACTTCAAAAGAATGGACTTTTGAAATCAAATGAACAAGACTCGTTTGATGTATGTGAATCTTGTTTACAAGGCAAAATGACTAAAGCACCTTTCAAAGGGACCTATGAAAGGGCTAAAGACTTATTGGGACTAATACACTCGGATGTATGTGGACCCTTTAAGCCCATAACTAGGAATGGTGAAAGATACTTCGTTACTTTCATCGATGACTTCAGTCGTTTCGGATATGTCTACTTATTAAGACACAAGGATGAAACTTTTGAGGCATTCAAGGAATATCAAAACGAAGTACAAAATCAACTCAATAAGACAATCAAGGTACTTCGTACCGATAGAGGAGGTGAATACCTAAGCGATGCTTTCCAAGATCATCTTAAAGGTTGTGGGATTATCTCGCAACTTACTCCTCCTGGAACACCCCAACTAAATGGAGTTTCCGAAATGAGGAACCAAACCCTAATAGATATGGTTCGATCTATGATGGCTAGAAGCTCGTTACCTCTATCATTTTGGGGTTATTGTCTATGCTCCGCGGTTCGTATTTTAAATATGGCCCCAACCAAGAAAGTGGAACGAACACCTCATGAGATGTGGTTTGGAAAACCTCCATCTCTATCATACTTAAAGGTATGGGGATGTGAAGCTTATCCTAAGCGTTACGTCCCTAATAAGTTGAATGCTCGATCCACGAAGTGTATCTTCATAGGGTATCCCAAGGATGATATGGGATACTATTTCTATGATCCATCCGAGCAGAATGTATTTGTTGCTCGGAAGGCTGAATTCCTTGAAACTAAGTTCCTAATGGAAGGTAATAGTGAAAGGAAGATAGATCTTGAAGAGGTTCAAGATCAAGTAGATGATACACAATTGGTTGACACTAGCACTCAACATGAAAATGTTGAGAATGATCAAATGGATGATCAAAGTATACAAGATGTTCGCAGATCTGGTAGGATTAGTAATCCTCCTGAGAGATATGGGTTTCTCATGGATGATTGCTATGTGGTTGATTTGGATGAACCAACAAACTACCAAGATGCTTTATCAAGGATTGATAAAGATAAATGGCAGGAAGCCATGAACGCTGAGATGCAATCCATGTATGACAACCAAGTTTGGGAACTAGTTGTACAACCTGCTAGCTCCAAGTTAGTTGATTGTAAATGGATTTTCAAGATGAAAACCGACATGCATGGAAACTTAAATACATATAAAGCTAGACTTGTAGCAAAAGGTTTCACTCAAACTCAAGGGGTTGACTATGATGAAACCTTTTCGCCTGTGGCAATGCTAAAGTCTATTAGGATATTGTTTGCCATTGCTGCTCATTATGATTATGAAATATGGCAAATGGATGTCAAGACCACCTTCCTAAATGGATATCTTGAGGAAGATGTCTATATGGTTCAGCCTGAAGGTTTTGTCGATCCGAAACATCCTAACAAAGTATGTAAGTTAAAGAAGTCAATCTACGAATTGAAACAAGCATCTAGAATGTGGAATCATCATTTTAATGAGGAAGCCAAGAAATTTGGCTTCATCAAAAATGGTGATGAAGCTTGTGTATACAAGAAAACTAGTGGGAGCACTATCATGTTCCTTGTATTATATGTGGATGATATATTGTTATTTGGAAACGATATTCCAACAATGCAAGGCGTTAAGACTTGGCTAAAAAGCTGCTTCTCCATTAAGGATCTTGAAGAAGCACAATACATTTTGGGGATTAGGATCTACAGGGATAGATCCAAGAAATTGATAGGTTTGAATCAAAGTGCATACATTGAAAAGATCTTGAAAAGGTTCAAGGTGGAGAACTCTAAGAAAGGTTTGGTACCTATTCAAAGAGGAACACTCCTTAGTTTATCTCAGTGCCCCACCACGAAATATGAACAAGAGAGAATGAAGAAAGTCCCATATGCGTCTGCCATTGGGTCAATCATGTATGCAATGATATGCACTAGATCAGATGTGTCATGCGCTCTTAGCCTGACAAGCAGATACCAGAATAACCCAGGAAACAGTCATTGGATTGCTGTTAAAAGTATATTGAAATACCTTAGGAGGACTAAGGATATGTTTCTAATATATGGGTCTGGTGAGAAGGAACTCGCTGTAAGAGGTTACGTGGACGCGAGTTTCCAAACTGATCGAGATGATTCTCGATCACAATCCGGTTATGTCTTCACATTAAATGGAGGTGCGGTCTCTTGGAGGAGTTCAAAACAGGATGTTGTTGCTTTATCCACTATAGAGTCGGAGTACATCGCCGCATCATTGGCAGCTCAGGAAGCTGCATGGATGAAGAAATTCGTTGACGACTTAGGAGTTGTCCCTTTCATTCAGGACCCTCTTGAGATCTTTTGTGACAACAAGGGTGCGATTGCTCAAATCAAGGAACCTCGTGCTCACCAAAAGACCCGTCACATTGAGCGGAGATTCAACTACATAAGTGTAATGACCCGGAATTTTCCGACCAAATTATACTTATGAGATTAATATTTACATAAATTAAACCATACCAACATGATAAGCAATCCAAATTGTTGAGAATTGTGTTTTTGAAAAGAGTTTTACACAACGTTTGACCGTCCAATATGACCGATGATATCACGAACTATATAACATACGATAATTATACGTTTGTGTATATATATGTATTTATATATATTTAACATGATCTAAGGATGGTTTAACATCTCATTGTGTACTAATGACAATGAGTTATAAGTATATTTTGAAACTACTAACTTAAGTTTTCAAAACGATAACTATACGTAACATTCTTTGATATATATACTTATAATCTATAATGCTTATACATGTATCGTATATATAATGTATTTAATCACTTTTTAAGGACTTAAATACATAAAACAATATAAGTATATTCACAAAAGATAGCTATATTTGAATTCTCGTTCCGTTTCCTCAAGATTTCTATACGTATATCTAGGGTATATGTACCCGTATCATACCCAGCTTCTATACGTATTTACTATTGGTATATACACATCAAATCAACATCCTAATCAACATTATTACTGCCCTAGATATGAGGTAACTAGGATTTGTCAAGTAGTATGAATTATTAGTAAGAAAACAAAATTAGAAATCCTTTTATTTCTTTATAAACTAAAAACGTTTTTATAAATGAACACCATTTCTTCACTCTATTTTCTCATACCTACACCCTCATTTCTCTCTCAAAATACTCCTAACTTCATACTTGATCATCTCCAAGCATTTTCCCCATCATTTAGCTTCAATTACAAGCCTTAAACACCATAAGAAAACTCTTTCAAGAACATATCAAAATAACCACCCATTTGAAGAAGTTTACTTCCAACCTTTTGATCTAACTCCACCACTCTTTGATTTCAAGATTATTTCTTATCTTTTGTAGTAACTTTGTCCAAGTAACTTGAGGTAGTAACCTTGTTCATAATCTTATTCAATTCATATTCATATAGCTATCTTATTTTGTGGTATAAAATTTTAACAACAAGAACATAGCTTGAATGATTTCAAACTTGTTCGCAAACTAAATAGATCCTTCTAACTTGACTTTTAAAACACTTCAAGACCTGTAATATATCATAATGATATGCTAACCTAACAATATATAACTTAGTTTTACAAAGAACATCTTAAAAACTGAATCTACGTCGTCGGAGTGCAACCGGGGGCTGTTTTGGGTTGGATAATTAAAAACCATCTTGAACTTTGAATTGGAAGTTCATGTTCTGGAAAAATGATATTTCTTATGAATATATTAACACATAAAAATTTCATGGTTTAACTCAAAGTGTAAGTATTTTTAGAAAAATAATCATTAAATGTTGTTTTTATGATGGGAAATGATCACTTTCATAAGTTTCACCAAAGTTTGACCTATAACCTATGATTTTGAATACAAACTAAGGTATTTTCAGTTCATATTCTTAAAATTTGACTCGATCCAAGGAAGTGGCAAGTTGAACCAACAAAAACAGAGTTGTAATGAAGAAACTACGACTAAAACAAGATTGGGTATCCGAAGCTAGTTTAGCTACGAAAATATTTGGAGAAAAAGTAAATTAATCATATCTTTTCTAATTAATATGATATTTTATATATAATTACTTATGATTTGATTTTATATATTTCAGGACCACCCGTAAACAACACGAGAAGATTAATTATAAGACCTCATGATTGTACGCAACACGTCATTTGACAACACGGTACTTTATGTACGCAACACGTCATTTGACAACATGGTACCATGGGTCGAGATTAATTCTGATCAATACGAATAAGATGGGGTCTTTATTTATTTTATTTAAGCAACTAATTGTGGACCACTAACATCGGACTGCTAACTACGGACTAAGAAAATATTAAAAGTATTAAAAGTATATATATATATATATGTAACGATTACTTAAAAAGAAAATATGTTGATATATTATATATATGGTTAGGTTCATGATATCTATCGGAGACCAAGTCGAATTAAATACCTTCAAGGCAAAAGTGAGTTTCATTTGCTCCCTTTTTAATTGCTTTTGCAATATATATTTTTGGGCTGAGAATACATGCGCTGCTTTTATAAATGTTTACAAAATAGACACAAGTACTTAAAAATATATTCTACATTGAGTTGTACCACTGGCATATTTCCCTGTAGCTTGGTAACTACTACTTACATGGGTATTGTAAACGCGAATCCTGTTGATAGATCTATCGGGCCTGACAACCCCAACCGGACTGGACGACCAGTATTCAACGGTTGCACAGTACTTCATTTTGGTGACTACACTTAGTATGATGTAGTGAGATTTCATAATAAAGGGAATATGCGACGTTGATTAAATGTTAAGTATGGTTACCAAGTGCTCAACCACTTAGAATGCTTTACATACACTTGCGAGTGTATTATGTTTATGATTATGAAATCTTGTGGTCTATTAACATATTGAAATAATTGTTATGATAAACCTATGAACTCACCAACCTTTTGGTTGACACTTTAAAGCATGTTTATTCTCAGGTACGAATTAAGTCTTCCGCTGTGCATTTGCTCAATATAAGGACATTACTTGGAGCCAATCATCGCAATGGGACCAAATGTTGATGACTTCGTCCAGGTGGATTAGGACGGGTCCTTTCAATAAGGGATGAAGTTGAAAAGGGAAAAATATGTATTCACAAAGTTCACACAGATCTTAATATAGCGGATCCACTCATGAAACTCTTACATGGTGCAAAACATCAAGGGCATGTTAGTGCATTAGGGCTTCGATATTCTAGTGATTGGTTATGATCTGTTTTAAGTATTGTAACGGAACAAAATTGTTCAAACTCATTAATATAATTATGGCATTAATTTATTTTGAGTTATGTTCCTATTTTGCATATTTTATCCATGAATAAGTAATTATTCTAAATTCCGTAGTCGATCACATTTGTGGGAGCAAGTGTGAGGTTTAGACTATTATGAACTTGGATTGGTGTACATTCACGGGATGAATGTGGGGCAAGGTTGCTACCAAGGTTCATAGATATTTGTGGGATACAAATATTGGAAGACCCGCCCTCAAGACTTACTAAATGGAGCCTTAGTGGTTGATCACATGTAGTCTTGAGTAAAGGCGAATATCATTGTATCCTCTGACCTGAGATACATATTGGGTTCGGATATTTACCAAGTATTATACCTTGATTCTTTCCTTCGCTATTCTGAAATATGGTAGTTCATAAGGAAGAGCTCAGGTATAATACAAGGTATATATTTAGGACGTATGTAGTCAAGATGGAATTTGTTCCTCTTATTCGTTGAGAGTCAGATGTCTAAGGTCTGATAAAGTTAAATCTAGAAGAGAGTGATCACTCTATGTCTCTTGGATTTAACATGACATCTAGGACGAAAGGATGTGATGAAAGATTCACCTATTCATATTCGAGATGATAACTCGAAAGGGATGATGTTATTGAATGGCAAAAGTCATAACATATTGGGGGTGATGGACGGTCGTTGATAATGCTAAAAACGAACATATATTTCATAGCATTATTCCTCAAGAAAGACAAGCTTTTAGTTGCAATTGTTCTATTTACAAGAGATATTCGTTTAAATAATAAAAGGTGAAGACAAAAGGCAGATTCGACAAATTGAAGACAAAAAGGTCCAAAGAGCTAAAAAGTACAAGATACAATTAAAAAGGTTCAAAATATTGATGAGGAACGTCTCAAAATGACAAGAGTACAAGTTACAAGACGCAAAGTACGCGATTTAAAATAATACGCGAGGACGTCCGAAAATCCGGAACCGGGACCTGAGCCAAGAAGAAACGCCCGACGCAACGGACCAAAAATATCTAGTCTACTATGCACAAGAATATAATATAATATATATATAATTATATATAATTATATATTATATATATTATTATTATTATATTACGTCGGCAAGAAGAAAACAAAGTAGTTGGCTGGATCCAGGGTGGCCATGCGACTCGCATGGCCAGAAGCACAAATCCATGCGAGTCGCATGGTGTGAGATTGCTGGTCAGGTCCTATAAAAAGCCAGTTTTCTGCCGAGTTTTAATCATCCTTTTTCTCTTCCTCTTCATACGTAAATATAATTATATTTATAATTTATATTTTAATTTTAATTATAATTCTAATAATAAGGGTATGTTAGCGAATGTTGTAAGGGTGTAAGTCGAAATTCTGTCCGTGTAACGCTACGCTATTTTTAATCATTGTAAGTTATGTTCAACCTTTTTATATTAATGTCTCGTAGCTAAGTTATTATTATGCTTGTTTAAAACGAAGTAATCATGATGTTGGGCTAATTACTAAAATTGGGTAATTGGGCTTTGTACCATAATTGGGGTTTGGACAAAAGAACGACACTTGTGGAAATTAGACTATGAGCTATTAATGGGCTTTATATTTGTTTAACTAAATGAAAATTTGTTAATGTTAATATAAAGATTTACAATTGAGCGTCCCTATAAATTACCATATAAACTCGATCGGACACGATGGGCTGGGTATTTATATGTACGAATAATCGTTCATTTAACCGGACACGGGAATGGATTAATAGCCACTAGAATAATTAAAACAGGGGTGAAATTACATTCAAGGGTAATTGGTGTAATTGTTAACAAAGTAGTAAAACCTTGGTTTACACGCAGTCGATAACCTGGTGTATTCATTAAACAAAGTATTAAAACCTTGTTACAATTCGAATCCCCAATTAGTTGGAATATTTATCTTCGGGTATAATAATAATTTGACAAGGACACTTGCAATTTATATTTATGACTGATGGACTGTTATGGACAAAAACCAGACGGACATATTGAATAATCCAGGACACAGGACAATTAACCCATGGGCATAAAACTAAAATCAACACGTCAAACATCATGATTACGGAAGTTTAAATAAGCATAATTCTTTTATTTCATATTTAATTTCCTTTATTTTATATTTAATTGCACTTCTAATTATCGCACTTTTATTTATTGTTATTTTATTTAATCGCACTTTTAATTATCGTACTTTTAATTATCGCAATTTAATTTTATCGCATTTTTATTATTCGCAATTTCATTATCGTTATTTACTTTACGCTTTAATTTAAAGTCTTGTATTTATTTTATATTTTACATTAGGTTTTAACTGCGACTAAAGTTTAAAAATCGACAAACCGGTCATTAAACGGTAAAAACCCCCCTTTATAATAATAATATTACTTATATATATATTTGTATTTTTATAAAAGTAAACTAATATAGCGTTGAGCTTTGTTTAAAGATTTCCCTGTGGAACGAACCGGACTTACTAAAAACTACACTACTGTACGATTAGGTACACTGCCTATAAGTGTTGTAGCAAGGTTTAAGTATATCCATTCTATAAATTAATAAATATCTTGTGTAAAAATTGTATCGTATTTAATAGTTTTTCCTAGTAAAATAATAACTATTTTATATACACCTCGCGAAACATCATCAAGTTATTTTTGGCGCCGCTGCCGGGGAACATTCGCCGAAGCGAAACGCCATATTTTTAATTTTTAAGTTATAATTAGTTTTGGTAAAATTTATATTTTAAAAAAAAAAAATTAAAAAATATATAAAAAAAAAAGAGCTTTTAAAAACCGGAAAAAAAAAAAAAAAATATATAATATACTTATATATATTTTTAAGATTTTTATTTACAAAATTATAAAGTATTTTAAGTTTATTTTTAGTTTTTAAAATTAAGTTTTATTTTAATTATATATATATATTTTATTTAAATAGAAAAACAGAAAAAAAAAAAAAAAAAAAAATAAGTAATCGGGCCAAGGTACTGTAGCAGCCCAACTTTTGGCCTGGATCCGAACACCATGCGAGTTGCATGATGTTTCAACTAAACCCAATGCGAGTCGCATGAGGGGTCTGACAGGGCCACATCCAAACCCTAATTTCGCATTTATTACGGTTAATATATTATTATTATTAATTAAACCCTAAATCTTATTATTATTATTATAATTAAGTTTTTACTTTATTTTATTTATATTACTTTTAAACTAGTTTTATTTATTATAAATTTAATACTTTTATTATATAATATAAAAATAATATTTTTATAAAATCTAATATTTTTATAACTTTTTATAACTTTTATATTTTGTCCCTTTTTAATCGTTGTAGCGTAATATTTGTATTTTTAGCTCATATTTAATTTTAAACTTAGTTTTTGCTATAGTTATTTTTACTCCTAGATTTTTAGGCTTTGCCGTAGAATTCCTTAAGTACTTTTTCTTTAGACTAAGATTTAGGTGCTTTAGAATTTTGCGACGCCTTTTTACGTTTTAGTTTCTTTTTAAGTTATTTCCATTTGGGATTTAGTTTTTCCTGTAAGCTTTAATATTTTTAGACCTTTTACTATGTATCAATTATCATTTCAATTAATAATTTCAATTTGCGATTATAATTTTAAGTTAGTTGTAGTAATAAGGTTAGGTTAGTTAAGTATTTTTAAGTTTTTATAAGTTTCTTTTATTTTTCCGTCACCTTTTATTTTTCAACCATTTTTTTCTTTTTCAACCTTTTTCGACGAACTCTTTTTCTCTCTTATTTCTCGCCATTCTAGTTTTTAGGACTTAGAATTTTTTCTACTTCTTATCTAAATTTCTTAAAATTACGAAAATTTATTTTAAGTGGTTAAATTGATAGACATCAAAATTTTCTGGTTCGTAGTAATAGTTGGATTTGTACGTGGACCGGGTTATTGGAGCCAAACAGTCCTCAATTATATTGAGACCAAACGAATCCTGCCCCTCTGCTGCATCTTTTGGCTATTCGAAACGTGGGCAAAATCAGAAAAGTCTATTGATTGGATAACTTATTATAATTTTTCTTTCCTTTTAAAAACTAATAGGATATTCAGTGAATGCACCGAGCAAGACGTTCATCACCTTTTGTACGTTCACCACCTGTAACTAGATCAAGACATCGTTTAACAAATATAACCGCCGTTGATTTTTCTTTAGAATCGTCATCCAGTCGACCAAGTACTTCAGTTCAAATTTCCGATAATCCATTTTTTGAACCCAACCTCACAATTGAGAATCCAGAAAATATTCAGGAACGGTTCGTAGATCCTGAACCATTAAACTTTCCTCCGGAACCACCAATCATTCAAACAGAGATTGTTGAGGAACGAACTATTAAATCAGAATCATCTAGTGATACCGAGTCAACAAATTCAATTATGGAAAATCTGGAACCTTTAAGTATGGAAGACCGAATGAGAGCTAAACGCACTGGCCAAGGTCACGCAATTACTCATCCAGACATTAATGCGCCAGATTATGAAATCAAAGGACAAATTCTACACATGGTGACTAATCAATGCCAATTTAGTGGTGCGCCGAAGGAAGATCCAAATGAACATCTACGTACCTTTAATAGAATCTGCACACTATTTAAAATACGAGAAGTGGAGGATGAACAGATATATCTCATGTTATTTCCCTGGACTTTAAAAGGAGAAGCCAAAGATTGGTTGGAATCATTACCTGAAGGAGCGATCGATACATGGGACGTTTTAATTGACAAATTTCTTAAACAATTCTTTCCTGCATCTAAAGCCGTAAGACTTCAAGCAGAAATTGTTACGTTCACACAGAAGCCAAATGAAACTCTATATGAGGCGTGGACAAGATATGGAAAGTTATTAAGAGGATGTCCGCAACATGGTTTAGATACCTGTCAAATAGTACAAATATTTTACCGAGGATGCGACATCACTACAAGAAAAGACATAGATATAGCAGCTGGTGGTTCTATTATGAAGAAAACCGAAACTGATGCTTACAAAATTATTGATAATACTGCTTCCCACTCACATGAGTGGCACCAAGAAAAAGATGTCATTAGATCATCTAAAGCAGCTAGAGCCGATTCTAGCCATGACTTAGATTCCATTTCCGCAAAGATAGATGCTTTCGAGAGACGAATGGAAAAGATGACTAAAGATATTCATGCTATACGAATTAGTTGTGAGCAGTGTGGAGGACCACATTTGACAAAAGATTGTCTCAGTATTGAATTAACAATGGAACAAAGAGAGAATATTTCATACATAAACCAAAGGCCTGGAAATAATTATCAGAATAATTATCAACCGCCAAGACCGATTTACAATCAAAACCAGAATTATAACCGAAATATTCCATACAACAACCAACAAGGTCCTAGCAATCAACAAGTATCCAATAATACTTATAATCAGTAAAGACCTAATTTTCAAAACAAACCACCACAACAAACCGATGATAAAAAGCCGAATTTAGAAGATATGATGACGAAGCTAGTTGAAACTCAAACGCAGTTTTTCACATCTCAAAAACAAACCAATGAACAAAATGCTCAAGCATTTAGAAATCAACAAGCTTCTATTCAAAATCTGGAACAAGAAGTAAGTAACCTAGCAAGGTTAATAGGTGAAAGAAAACCGGGAAGTTTACCTAGTGATACAAATGCTAACCCCCGGAATGAAACAGCTAAAGCTATTACCACAAGAAGTGGTACAACACTTAAACCACCTGAAATACCTGTAACTTCTGATGAAACTATTCCTACTCCACAAGAACCACAACCCGATCAAGATAAGGAAAAAGAACCGGTAATTGAAAAGGTTAATGAAGATAACACAGTTAAGGATAAACCTTATGTTAAACCATACCAACCACCACTTCCTTACCCGAGTAAAATGAAGAAAGAAAAACTTGAAGCCGAGCAATCCAAATTCTTGGATATGTTTAAACAGATAAATGTAAATCTTCCTTTCATTGATGTGATTTCAGGAATGCCAAGATATGCTAAATTCTTGAAAGATCTAATCACGAATAGAAAGAAAATGGAAGAACTCTCGGCTGTTACTATGAATGCCAATTGTTCAGCAGTGCTGTTGAATAAGATACCAGAAAAACTATCTGATCCAGGAAGTTTCACAATTCCATGTTTTCTGGGTAGTCTTAGTTCAATAGAAGCATTGGCAGACTTAGGTGCTAGTATAAATCTAATGCCGTATTCACTATACGCTAAACTAGACCTTGGAGAATTGAAACCAACCAGAATAAGCATACAACTAGCCGATAGATCAATAAAATATCCTAGAGGGATAATGGAGAACATGCTAGTTAAAGTTGGTACTTTAGTATTTCCAGTAGATTTTGTTGTTTTGGACATGGAAGAAGATTCTCAAGTTCCTCTCATATTAGGAAGACCATTCTTAAACACGGCTAAAGCAATGATAGACGTGTTCGGTAAAAAACTGACCCTAAGTATAGAGGATGAGAGTGTTACCTTTTCAGTTGATAGAGCAATGCAACAACCACAATCTGCAGATGATACATGTTATTATATTCAAACCATAGATGCACATGCAGAATTATTAGAAGAATTTCCAGAATTACAAGGAACAGGAGAATGTTCTTTAGGAGAAGGTAATGAACCAATTGATGAAGCTGAAATGTTAGCTACACTTATAGCTAATGGATATGAACCAACAACAGAAGAAATTCAAATGCTAAAAGAAGAAGACAGATATCGATATAAATCATCGATAGAAGAACCTCCGAAATTAGAATTAAAGCCACTTCCAAACCATTTGGAATACGCTTATTTACATGGTGAATCTGAATTACCTGTAATAATATCGTCTTCTCTTACTGAAAATGAGAAATCACAACTCATTTCTGTGTTGAAAGCTCATAAACCAGCCATTGCATGGAAGATTCATGATATTAAAGGAATAAGTCCTTCGTATTGCACACATAAAATCCTTATGGAAGAAGGTCATAAAACGTATGTGCAACGCCAACGAAGACTAAATCCTAATATGCAAGATGTAGTTAAGAAAGAGATTATTAAACTGCTAGATGCAGGTTTGATATATCCAATTTCTGATAGTCCATGGGTAAGCCCAGTTCAATGCGTGCCAAAGAAGGGTGGCATGACTGTCATTACAAATGAGAAAAATGAGCTTATTCCTACTAGGACTGTAACAGGATGGCGTGTATGTATTGATTATAGAAAATTAAATGAAGCCACCAGAAAAGATCACTTTCCCTTACCTTTCATAGATCAAATGTTGGAAAGATTAGCCGGAAATAGTTACTATTGTTTTCTAGATGGATTTTCCGGATATTTTCAAATTCCAATAGCACCCGAAGATCAAGAGAAAACCACATTCACGTGCCCTTATGGTACTTTTGCTTACAAACGCATGCCATTTGGACTCTGCAACGCCCCTGCAACCTTTCAAAGGTGTATGATGGCGATTTTTCACGACATGATAGAAGAATGCATGGAAGTATTCATGGATGACTTTTCAGTCTTCGGTGATACATTTAAATCATGTCTAGTTAATCTGGAACGAATGCTAATTAGATGCGAAAAATCAAATCTAGTACTTAATTGGGAGAAATGCCATTTCATGGTTAAAGAAGGCATCGTTCTTGGACATAAAATTTCAAAAGAAGGAATTGAAGTGGATAGAGCTAAAGTAGATGTAATTGTTAAACTTCCACATCCCACAAATGTTAGAGGAGTTAGGAGTTTTCTAGGGCATGCCGGTTTTTACCGACGTTTCATAAAAGATTTTTCTAAAATTGCCACTCCTATGAATAAACTCCTAGAAAAGGATGCGCCATTCATCTTTTCAGATGAATGTATCAAATCTTTTAATATTCTTAAAGAAAAACTCACTAATGCACCGATCATGATAACACCAAATTGGAATCTACCATTTGAACTAATGTGCGATGCAAGTGATTTTGCAATGGGAGCCGTTTTAGGACAAAGGATTGAAAAACGATTTCAACCTATATATTATGCTAGTAAGACATTACAAGGAGCACAAACGAACTATACAACTACTGAAAAAGAACTCCTTGCTATTGTCTTTGCTTTTGACAAATTTCGATCATATCTCGTTCTAGCAAAAACGGTGGTCTATACCGACCATTCTGCTCTTAGATACCTATTTTCAAAACAAGATGCTAAACCAAGATTAATCCGTTGGATCTTACTCTTACAAGAGTTTGATATTGAAATCCGAGATAAAAGAGGAGCAGAAAATCTCGCCGCTGATCATCTTTCTCGTCTTGAAAATCCCGAATTAGAAGTTCTGAATGAATCGGCCATACAAGACAACTTTCCTGATGAATATCTATTGAAGATAGAATATAAAGAAATCCCATGGTTTGCAGACTATGCAAACTACTTAGTTTGTGGATTCCTTGAAAAAGGATTATCGTACCAAAGACGAAAGAAATTCTTCAGTGATATAAAACACTATTTCTGGGAAGATCCACATCTGTTTAAAAGTTGTCCCGATGGAATAATACGCCGATGTGTATTTGGAGATGAAGCTAGTAAAATTTTAAACCATTGTCACACAGGACCAACAGGAGGGCATTATGGGCCTCAACTAACAGCAAGAAAAGTTTATGAAGCTGGATTCTATTGGCCTACAATTTACAAAGACGCACACCTTCTTTGCAAATCCTGTGATGCATGTCAAAGGGCCGGAAAAATAAGTCAACGCGATGAAATGCCACAAAATGTCATCCAAGTATGTGAAGTATTTGACATTTGGGGTATTGACTTTATGGGTCCATTTCCAAAATCTCATAATAATCTATATATACTCGTAGCCATTGACTATGTATCTAAATGGGCGGAAGCACAAGCTCTCCCAACTAACGATGCACGAGTTGTAGTCAACTTTTTAAAACGTCTTTTTGCAAGGTTTGGAACACCGAAAGCTTTAATAAGTGATCGGGGTACTCATTTCTGTAATAATCAACTTGAGAAAGTTCTTAAAAGATATGGAGTAACTCATAAAATCTCCACCGCATATCATCCACAAACAAGTGGACAAGTTGAAAATACCAACCGAGCTTTAAAACGTATTCTAGAGAAAACCGTAGGATCAAATCCGAAGGAATGGTCCATTAAATTGGAGGATGCACTCTGGGCTTTTAGAACAGCCTACAAAACTCCAATTGGAACCACACCTTTTAGACTTGTTTATGGAAAAGCATGTCATCTTCCAGTAGAAATTGAACACAAAGCATTTTGGGCTTTGAAGACATGTAATCTTGATTTACATGAAGCCGGACGTCTACGATTAAGTCAACTAAATGAATTAGAAGAATTAAGACATGAAGCATACGAAAATTCGTTAATCTATAAAGAAAGAACGAAGAAATGGCATGATAAAAGAATCAGAAGTTCAAAAGAATTCAAAGAAGGAGACAGAGTTCTTCTTTTCAATTCACGATTCAAGCTATTTCCTGGAAAATTGAAATCAAGATGGTCTGGACCATTCATAGTCAAAAGAGTTTTCCCATACGGAACGATAGAATTAATAAATTCAAATGGGATTGAATTTAAAGTTAATGGTCACAGAGTTAAACATTACATACATGGTCCGATGGAAGTCGACAACGAAGTTAATCACAATTTCGACACCACAGCTAACTAAGTGTGGGGAGAATCAAGTCTTTAAAGGATAATATATATTTCTGTTAGAGTTAGATTGTCTGTTTTCGTGTAGTTCTCAAAAATGGAACACGTATGGTCTTTCCCTAGCAGACCCTAAAGAACTAGTCTTCTCCCCCCATTCTGAATTTTTATTTTTTTAGGTTTTTACGAAATGAAGACTGCCTGTGAACTAAACCATGGTCTAATGCTACACGCTTTGATCACTAAACGTAATAATGACATACTACCGAGTGAAATAGTATCAGTAATCAGAGAAAGAATGGACGGAGTTAGAAAAGGATCCAGATGCGAAGATAATAAGTTACAATTTAGTAAAGGAAAATCAAAATCCGCAACGAAAAGAAGAGCACGACACCTAGAACGATGTCACAAATGCGGAAAATGGTCACATGGAGGTAAATGTTCAAATAATCAAACCTATTCAAATACCGAATTTGTTACTTTATGCAGAGACGGACCGTTCATATGTTTAGAAGAAAAGACAATGAATGCTCGAGGTTACGCCTATGCAGCCATGGAAAATCAATTAAACCGACTATCTTATGAATATAATAGATCATATAACTAAGAAATCTATTCCACAGGTATGTCTGTATAGTTTTTATTTTTATTTTTATTTTTAACCTTTTGATAATAAACGCTAATTTGTTCGCTAAAAAGTATTAAATTGGTATTAAATAAAATTAGGTTTGGCGACCGAAATTATTGATATCCTTCAAAAATTTATTACATCACTGCGAAATTTAACGTTTATTCTTAAGGTATAAATATCTTTAATCAATCAACCCAAAATATTTCAAAAATTCGTCATGAGTTAAATTAGGTCTTGGAACCGAAATTACTTTACCGAAAAGAGGGATTTTTGATAATATTTGATTGATTAAAGTGGGATAAAAAGACAAAAAGATTTTTAATTTTATTTTTACCATATTTAAAATTAATATTTAAATCTTAAATTAATATTGTAAACTTTGTAAAAACAATATTTTTAAAATTGTAAATATTTGAAAAATTAATATAAGTTTGGTGTGAATTTATAATATGAATTTTTAAATTAAGTTTGGTGTGAATTTTTAATTTTTAAAATATGAATTTTTAATTTTATGCATTTCAAATTTTAAGTTTGGTGTGATTTTTTTTATTATTAATTTTGAATTTTATATTTAAGTTGTGTGAATTTAAAAACAAAAATTTACTTTATCTCATTAAGTTAAAAATATGATTTTTAAAAATTCGTCGTAAGTTGAAGACTAGGTCTTTGAACCGAAATTGCTTTACCCGAGGGAGGGACGAGAACTTTTATTATCATTATTTTTAATCTTATTGATTTAAAGTATGCCAAAAACATTAAAAAACCCAAAAATCTTAGCTTTTAAAACAATCGCTACAAAAAGACAAATTTTAAAATTTTGTCGAGGGACGGACTAGGGCATCGTCCCGAAACGACCTCGTCTTAAAAAGAAACAAAATTTTTAAAATTTTATTCTATGTTTTAAAAGTATAAGGTTTTATAAAAAAAAAAAAAAAAAAAAAAAAAAAAATTAAAAAAAAATACCTGGAAAATACCCCCATGCGAGTCGCATGGGGGTAGGCTACAAAGTCATGCGACTCGCATGACAGATAAAAACTGGACAGGATCAAAAGCTCAGCCGAGTTCTGCTTCTTTCACAAATACACACACATATACACGAAAACTCTCCCAAATCCTCTCAAAAATCCGCCATTTTTCACCAAATTTCTTGCAAAACTTCACAACAAACATGCCTAGATTCAGTAGTCTCAACCCCTTCAGGAGAAAGGTAAAGATTTCACCCCTAATCTCTTTAAATTCGAATTTTTGTGTTCTTGAGCTAGAAAATTTATATTTTGATTTTGTTAAATTTAGGTGTAATTAGAGCTAAATTGTTGTTATATTATGCATGTATATCCTAAGCTATTTAACATGAATTGAAGCTAAAAACTTCAAATTTTTAAGAATCTAGGGTTTGTGTTCTTGAGCAATTTGGGGCTTTTTAATATAAACAGGTTATGGCCGATTTTTGTCATGAATTGTTGCTAAATTAAGTAGTGTAACATGTTTAGGTAGTTAATTGATCAAAACTTTGAGCCTAAACATGTTTTTGAGAATTAAAGTGGACTTTTTAAGTCTAAAAATTCATGAACTTGGATAATTTGATATAAAGGCCATTTGAAACTTGTTTCATTGCTAGTAGTGATTATTTTGGCATGTTATTTGAGATAAATGCTTATGAACTTGATGTACATTTTTCGTATATGCTTATTTGACAAAGTGTAGACTTGACAAAAATATGAAAATGAGCACTAGTTTGATTTGAATGCCATGTAACAAGTGTTTAATTGTTATAATAATTATTGTTGACATGTTTAAGAGTTTAAATGTGATAAAACATTGTACACATTTTCGTATGTAAAAGTATATAATTGTTATTTTTAGGAAAATATGTATAAAATATGTTATGAATTGAACATGTCATCATAATTGTTTCAAGTTATTATTTTGCTAACACTAATGCATATTTGGATGGAAAAATTTTGTGTTTAATGTGTTTTGCAGAGAGCCGATACTGGAGGTTCAGGAGCATCATCGTCCAGGCAACCAGAGCCCGAACCGGAAATGTTTCATGAACAAGAACAACATATGCAACAAGAAGAAGAAGAACAGGAGGAGCAACATATTCCATATCACGATCAAGATCAATTATTCGTGAATCAGTTTCGTCAATTCGCTCCACATCAAAGGATTCTGAGCTTAGACATTAATGAAGATCAGTTACACCCAAATCTAAGATTTGATCGATGTTGGATAGAGTATCCAGATTATCAAAAGAACATGCACATTCTCTACTTTAAGGTTGTTGAAATGCCAAGGGCAATTGACTGGGTACCTTTGGAAACAGTTGACCTCGCCGAACCGATTCGGGAATTATTGGTGCAAAGGTATGGTAATTCTCAGTTTAACGATTGGATGCGCCTATTTTCCATTCGTAGAACCATATATAGGGAATGGTGTATAGAATTACTTAGTACTATTAAGTTAAACAGTGATGTTAGAAGGATAGATGATAGAAGCTTTATTAGATTTCTGTTAGGTGGACGCATGTACAGAATGTCCATGATAGATTTAGCTAGGGCCTTACAGATTTACACCCCTGCTGAACTTTTGAGCCCCGACTGTAATAGCCTGATTGCCCAAGGAGAAAGGGTAGATAGGGAATTTGATATTAACGCCATCTGAAGGCGTATGTCCCATTTTAATGAATTTCACGCCAGTGGAAATCATACATACTTAGATATAGACAGAGCTGAACTCCGGGTGATTCATAGATTCTTAGCAAACACAATCACACAAAGGGGTAGGAATAAGGAGAAATTGACCGTAAACGATTTGTTCTACCTCAAGTGTATTAGAGACCCGAGGAGTTTCGTTAACATTACCTATTGTGTTGGTTATTATCTCGCTAATGTAGTTTCGGGGATGAAATCGGGGAGTATTATAGGTGGTGGTATTTTCATTACTCTCATTGGAGAGTATTTAGGTGTGGATAAGCACCAAGGGGGTCCAATGAACGAAATAGAGGACGGAGGTGAAACTATAAGTTCAAACCTTTATCACGGTGCAAGGGTATTATTGATGAGACGTGGTCGGGTATATCGATACGAGGGACCTCAGCGACAGGTAGAGAGAGGTTCGGATGACGAGATGGAGGAGGCGAACAACATTATAGGAGTTGTTCGGGAGACTGCTCTTGATTTAGGCGTTCGTATGGAGGATGAATACATGACGAACTATGATAGGCATATGCAGTACGAGGCATGGCAACGCCGGAATGACTACGAGCATTCCCGGCAACGAGAGCATGGCCGATGGGATTATCATCAGCGCCAAATTATAAGCCAGTTGCAGCCTGGCGAGATGTATTATCCGACCCGACCCGCATACTATCCCGCACATCAGCCAGAAATGAGACCACCCTATGATTCATATGATTATGACGCAGCATACCAGTTCACCTATAATCAGCCATGGAACCCGGACGCGAACATGAATTGGGATCCATATCCTAATTTTCCTCCTAACCCACCTCCTGATCAGTAGAGATAAGTTGGTAATTTTTATTTTTATTTTAAACACTTAACATTTTATTACGTTTATGTAATGTTTGATATTTCTATTATTATTGTGTACTAATATTTTTCTTATAGTTTGAAAGTGGGATGCCAAAGTTCCATTTCAAATTACATGTATGATTATATTTGTATTGTATGTATTCTATTTTATGCACAAAACAGGGTAAAACAAAGCGTTTTCAAAGACTGGCATTAAGTTCAGCAAAAGCAAGTAATTTTGACGACAATGATGCAAAATATATGTGAAATAACAACAAGACGGAATGAACAAATGACGTGCACCATTTATCATTCAGCAAACAAACGCCAATATATTTGGAAACTTTGGTAAAAATTTAATCATTTTCACACTAATCACCCTCAATAATTTAAATTGTTACTGATTTCTTGCAAATGAGGGCATTGCAAGATCTTAAGTGTGGGAAGGGGTTAAATTCTTTCGGATTTTAAAATTTTTATATTAAACACTTGGTTACCATTAAAAATACTAGTAAAGCAGTAGTTGTATTAGAATCTAGTGCTCTCTGATAAAAAAGAACAGCCCTAGTCTTATATACTGACTACCCAATTCTAGTAAAATTTTTCAAAATTTTCAATTAAATGAACTAAAAATCATGTTTATACATATTTATGAACGATAAAACTAGGTTTTAACACCGAAATTATTGTTACCTCAAAAAGGAAATAAATTGAGAAACAAACTAAAATGTCAAAATTCATTTAAAATGGAATAGAGGACGATAAAAAGAAAAATAAAAAGCCAAAGTGTGGGAAAATTTATCAAGTTATTTTAAACATATGTCACATATATCTGTAACAAATAACTGAAAATACTTTTGCTTTGGACTAAACTAAACTGTTTTACCCGATGAAAGAAAAGATGGATCTACACGATGAATCAATTCCATCATTAAAAGGAAGTAAAGTCTTCCGAAAAAGACACGCGCTTCTTGATTTAGGTCATGAAGTTGTCATCCAGACCAGCTGTAGGTTGACGAAAAATCTAGAAAAGTCATCACTAAAATCAGCAGGAAATCCACGGACCTCAGCATTAAACAGGGTCGCCAAGTGGTCAGATTTATCCTAACCATGAGAAGGATTTATCTCGTACAATGGGGAGGCACCATGCAAATTAGCTGGATAAGACTAATGAATCAGATCCCCAGAAAGGATAATCTCCTTAAAGATTAAAAATCAGCTTTTAAGACTGATATTACTCAATCCTAGAGATTGACCTTAAAGATTGAGAATTACAAACTCATGGAATTCGATGATATCTAAACTCGAGCTTGAACGAGAAAATATTTTGATCAAAAATACAAACCGATTTGTTTTCTGAAAACCCAATTTTCAATGCGTTCATTACCATTGAACGTAAAATCCTAGGAATTCACCTGGAATTCACTAGGTCACCTGAACTAAATCGGGTGTCAACCGTAAGAACGGTGGTTGCATAGCATGGTCAAAGACAGGACCTTGTGCCAGACCGAAAAAATTATAAGGGTGAGCTTTACTATTGCTCCTACCAAGGATAGTAATTGCGTCCGACACGTTATAGACCATAATCAAAAGCATGTCACGGGACATTGCCTTAACAGTTGCTTGTTCAACGCTTTCCTTTACAACCGGACGGTAGTTTACCGAAAGGTAATATACGGAACAAGTAAACTGGACGTGTTGCTTTCCAAATACAAGGTTAGCAAGTGGGTGACACAAAACCGCAAGTTTTGAGCTAAATTTTCAAATCTGAAACCCACCAAACCCACAAAAATATTTTGCAAACACCGGTAAAGGGTTATTCCGGAAAACTTATCTAGGGTAAAAACTAGATTTAATTTTCAAAAGATCAAATGTTTTCATAAAGATCCAATTTCCTTAATGGATCTAAATTTTTATAGTCATGTGGGACTGTAAACCATATCTTTACTACCATTGTTTATACCGCCGTATAGAAATCACTGATGTACAAAGTGTGAAGAATAAAGAAGTGATTCTAGTATTTCAATACGATATTGCTTGAGGACAAGCAACGCTCAAGTGTGGGAATATTTGATAATGCTAAAAACGAACATATATTTCATAGCATTATTCCTCAAGAAAGACAAGCTTTTAGTTGCAATTGTTCTATTTACAAGAGATATTCGTTTAAATAATAAAAGGTGAAGACAAAAGGCAGATTCGACAAATTGAAGACAAAAAGGTCCAAAGAGCTAAAAAGTACAAGATACAATTAAAAAGGTTCAAAATATTGATGAGGAACGTCTCAAAATGACAAGAGTACAAGTTACAAGACGCAAAGTACGCGATTTAAAATAATACGCGAGGACGTCCGAAAATCCGGAACCGGGACCTGAGCCAAGAAGAAACGCCCGACGCAACGGACCAAAAATATCTAGTCTACTATGCACAAGAATATAATATAATATATATATAATTATATATAATTATATATTATATATATTATTATTATTATATTACGTCGGCAAGAAGAAAACAAAGTAGTTGGCTGGATCCAGGGTGGCCATGCGACTCGCATGGCCAGAAGCACAAATCCATGCGAGTCGCATGGTGTGAGATTGCTGGTCAGGTCCTATAAAAAGCCAGTTTTCTGCCGAGTTTTAATCATCCTTTTTCTCTTCCTCTTCATACGTAAATATAATTATATTTATAATTTATATTTTAATTTTAATTATAATTCTAATAATAAGGGTATGTTAGCGAATGTTGTAAGGGTGTAAGTCGAAATTCTGTCCGTGTAACGCTACGCTATTTTTAATCATTGTAAGTTATGTTCAACCTTTTTATATTAATGTCTCGTAGCTAAGTTATTATTATGCTTGTTTAAAACGAAGTAATCATGATGTTGGGCTAATTACTAAAATTGGGTAATTGGGCTTTGTACCATAATTGGGGTTTGGACAAAAGAACGACACTTGTGGAAATTAGACTATGGGCTATTAATGGGCTTTATATTTGTTTAACTAAATGAAAATTTGTTAATGTTAATATAAAGATTTACAATTGGGCGTCCCTATAAATTACCATATAAACTCGATCGGACACGATGGGCTGGGTATTTATATGTACGAATAATCGTTCATTTAACCGGACACGGGAATGGATTAATAGCCACTAGAATAATTAAAACATGGGTGAAATTACATTCAAGGGTAATTGGTGTAATTGTTAACAAAGTAGTAAAACCTTGGTTTACACGCAGTCGATAACCTGGTGTATTCATTAAACAAAGTATTAAAACCTTGTTACAATTCGAATCCCCAATTAGTTGGAATATTTATCTTCGGGTATAATAATAATTTGACAAGGACACTTGCAATTTATATTTATGACTGATGGACTGTTATGGACAAAAACCAGACGGACATATTGAATAATCCAGGACAAAGGACAATTAACCCATGGGCATAAAACTAAAATCAACACGTCAAACATCATGATTACGGAAGTTTAAATAAGCATAATTCTTTTATTTCATATTTAATTTCCTTTATTTTATATTTAATTGCACTTCTAATTATCGCACTTTTATTTATTGTTATTTTATTTAATCGCACTTTTAATTATCGTACTTTTAATTATCGCAATTTAATTTTATCGCATTTTTATTATTCGCAATTTCATTATCGTTATTTACTTTACGCTTTAATTTAAAGTCTTGTATTTATTTTATATTTTACATTAGGTTTTAACTGCGACTAAAGTTTAAAAATCGACAAACCGGTCATTAAACGGTAAAAACCCCCCTTTATAATAATAATATTACTTATATATATATTTGTATTTTTATAAAAGTAAACTAATATAGCGTTGAGCTTTGTTTAAAGATTTCCCTGTGGAACGAACCGGACTTACTAAAAACTACACTACTGTACGATTAGGTACACTGCCTATAAGTGTTGTAGCAAGGTTTAAGTATATCCATTCTATAAATTAATAAATATCTTGTGTAAAAATTGTATCGTATTTAATAGTTTTTCCTAGTAAAATAATAACTATTTTATATACACCTCGCGAAACATCATCAGTCGTTAGGTGGTATCCATCACTTGCATTAATTTCTTATGTTTCTCGTGCAAGTGGGAGATTGAAGGTATTTCGTATGCCCGAGAGACATATTAAATTAACGTGGCCACTATGTTATGATCCAAGTCGGGTCATACCCAATAACAAGCTTACCAACACTTTATATGTATTTATTTTAACGGTTGGATTGTTAAATAAATACGCGACACTTGAACTTTAGAAAATCGGTTTTCTAAATCATAATCACTTGAGATAAATTATTTGGATAATTTATATATGATGTGGATTTAATTATTTATAGGTTTAAATAATTATGTTATGTTATATTTTATAAAATGGTTTATGAAATTATTGCAAGTAACAAATACATTTTATTTTATACAAGTTTTATAAAACTTGTAACAAGTTTTATAAAATATTCTTGTTATAAAATAATGGATGGATGGGCAGTTTTTTGGGACTCCAAGACAAGTCCCATGCTTGTTGATTCTTGTTACTTTTGATACATATATTCTCTAGTGCATGCTTAACATGGTGCACCAAGACTTGACTCTTTTGTGGAGTGAATACACATCAAAAAGAAGCAAAAAACTGCACAAAATACTGCTCCAAAGGAGCTGACTGCCGTGGCCATTTTTGTGTTCAAAGGGGTTCCAAAATTTTGTTTTGCAAGCCAATATCAAGTGTAAAACAAATCCTAACTAATTACAAAGGTGTTGGGGTTATTGCTTGTGGGTATTACTTGCTTGAAGCTTCAAGTTAGAAGCTCTATTGTTCTTCATCTTCATCATCATCTTGCAACTTTGAAAACAACCCTCAACTAGCTTGAGGAGGTATAATCTCTAAACCCACTCTTAGTTTGTAAGTATGTTTCACAACTTAATCCTATTTGGGATTTAACTTTAAATGGTTAAAGATTTACAAGTTTTAAAATGGTAATTTATACGCTTCCGCAAATCTTATTTCTTGAATGATTATAAGTATTATGAAACTTGTTAAATCCCAACAATATGTCCAATTACAAGTTTATTGAATGGTATAATCATCTTATGTGCGCTAGATCGGTTAACTTTATACATGGTCTGTTGGCTTCGAAGAACAGGGCTGAAGAACAGTTGAAAAAAGCAAAACATGAAGCTAAGATGATGAAATATGTGTTGCATTTTCTTTGTATTATTTCGGTCATTAAAGTTGGTTAGTAATCTATGTAATATATTTTACGTATGTTGGTCAATTAAGATATCTACTCCTTGTTTGTATCAATGAAAACTTGTTTTTATCTTACATACAAAGGAATCTCCAGTTTTGGCTTACAAGCATTTGTTATCTGTTTTGTCTTACAAAAAAATCATTACAAAAGATGATTCATTACAATCAATTCAATACAATCAGTTCACTACAAGTAGAACATTAAAGTAAATAAGATTAAAGCAAAGAAAATATGATTAATTACTTGCCGTTCATTACAATAGAAGATTTCATTACAAGGAATTCATTGCATCTAGATAATGTCATTCTTAACAAAAGATCACTTAATCCACACTTGACTGCATGCTACCAAGGGAACACTTAGTAATATCACAATAAATAGTACCAAATTTACATATTAACTAATAGACAAAAGTTATGAACAGTAATCAGGGGCATTTTCGCCTTCTCACTTTTTTTTTTTTTTTTAATTTTAACTAAATTTCATTTTACCAACAACGCCCCCACACTTTTTTGAACAATTCAAATCGATCACCCAAACAGGGGGGTAAAGTGTCAATTAACTATTTTCATAAAAAATCTTAAATAAACTCCACCCAAATATTCAACGGGTCATATCTTCTCGCTCGCAACGAGTTAAATTTTTCCGACACCATCGTTAAACTCGAAATAATTTTAGGAACACAATGTCACTAGCTATACGCAAAACGGACGCTTTTTAAAAAACGCTAAATATTTAGGGTACTTTTCATACACGTTGGTTTTGAGTTAAATTTTTAAAAGTCGACAATTCCATAGCGAAACGCGGAGATGCACATATATTGTTAATTTAAAATAACATTTAAATCTCTCACGGGTTATACCTTTTAGTTCGACTCGAGTTGCGCTTCAACGACATCATCGTTAGCCACAAAATAATTTTACTAAACGCAATAAAATACATTGAAAACCGAACCCCCGACGCAAAGCGAGGGTTCGATAACTAGTTACCAAACAAAAGACAATATTAAATTAATTATAAACAAAACACTTGCAGATGCTTCACTGAGTACCAGTTGCTGCAGCCTTCCAGGATGGAACCCTTTTCCTCTTTGAACTTGTAGCACCTCCACCACTCGTTGATGCTTCACTTTTTGCAACTCCTTTTATTATGTCAATATAAGCCACACTTCTCACATCTTTTTGTCTTACTTCTTGACAGTTTACCCTTTTCATTGATCTCACATAGTTCATCAACATACTGTCTCCTATTCTTTTTGGTCCTACTTGCAGTAGCTATTTAAAATGGTGGTAAGAGTTTTGCCAGAACATTTAATTTAGGTCACAATGATTTACCATGCAATAGTTAAATTGTAAATGAGTAAGTCTGCTTCAATCTATTTAACCAGTGGACTTGATGAACTCATTCCTCAGGTATTCCAACCTCTTGATCATTGCAAGCCATATTCCTTAAAGATGCAACTGCATGTTTACAAGGCATTGACATCCTTTATCTCTCATTTTCTACATGCACATTCTCTCAATCCCATATCAATAACACATTGATCACCATGAAGCCTACTGACTTGATATTGTGGGCCACTAGTCCACAAAATAGTGGACATAAATGCTTATGAATTAAGTTTTTCAAATTATTTGTTGCAGCGGGTGTTAAAGGTCCATCACATTTGGAAATAACATTCAGAACAGTCATAGTCTTCTCCAGTAAATACTCTCTTATGTATTCGAAAGCAGTTACAATTGGCTTATCTCTAGGGATGGCAATGGATCAGATATGGATCCAGTGATGCCATATCCACATCCATTTAATTTTTGCTCATCCATATCTTTATCAATTTTTGTTTTATTTCATCCATCCATATCATATCCAATGGATTAAGCGCGTTAATGAATATTCATTGGATATTCAATAAAATACTAATCTAATAGCGATTTTGGGAACTAAATATAGATTATAATAAATGTAAATGTATAATTATGTCTTTAGTTTATTACACATGTTTTGATTGTAATTTGTCGCCGAGTGTGACTTCAGTTGAGAATAATACGTTACAATATACGTACATATAAACCAATATAAATGTGTGACGTTTAATATTATTAATAACAGTTTAATGATTGTAACTTTTATAACCATTATATTTATTAATAACTTTGTAATTTATAGGTTATATATTTATATATCGATATGTAGATGTATATGCACATATTTTAGTACGCATATATGTATGTATAGATGTATTTTGGGTGATAATGGATATCCATGGATGATAAATTGTCAACCATATTCGATCAACAAAATATTTAGGTCATCCATATCCATTATTCGTCAATTTAAATCATCCATATACATAATAAATGGATCAGATCGGATGGATATTCATGGATGAAACATACATTGTCATCCCTACTTATTTCTAGCATCTACAACCCATCTATTGAACACCTCACACATGTTGTTAAGCAACATCTCTGAAACAACCCTTCCTACATAAGTACCATAATTTTCTAATCATTAACTAATCAATGTAAGAAAGTAAACAATGAACATATAAGTTAATATACCTAAAAAGTGACTCCTGGCTCGTTGATGAGGAGGAATATCATCCAACCATTTGTAGAAATCTTTGTTGAACTCCTTTAATTGATTCATTACTTACTCAAATTCTGGTATAGTGATGTGCGTAGAGGTGTATACAAAATAGTTATATTTTTACTAAGAAATACTATTAAATATGATACAATTTTACACAAGTTATTTATTTATTTATAGAGTGGATATACCTAAACCTTGCTACAACACTTATAGGCAGTGTACCTAATCGTACAGTAGTGTTGTTTTTAGTAAGTCCGGTTCGTTCCACAGGGATCTTAGCCAAGTTTAACGCTATATTAGTTTTAACTTATAATTGTAAAAATACAAAAATATATAAATAATATTATTATTATAAAAGGGGTTTTTTACCGTTTAATGATCGGTTTGTCGATTTTAAAACTTTAGTCGCAGTTAAAACCTAATGTAAAATATAAAAATGACTTAATTTAAAGCGTAAAGTAAATAACGATAATGAAATTGCGATAAATAAAAGTGCGATAAAATAAAATGACAATAAATAAAAGTGCGATAATTAAAAGTGCAATTAAATATGAAATAAAAGAATTATGCTTATTTAAACTTTCGTAATCATGATGTTCGACGTGTTGTTTTTAGTTTATTCCCATGGGTTAATTGTCCTTTGTCCTGGATTATTTGATATGTCCATACGGATTTGTCCATAATAGTCCATCAGTCATAATCATAAAGTGCGGAAGTCTTCGTCAAATTATTCTTATTCCTGAAGTCAAATATTCCAACTAATTGGGGATTCGAATTGTAACAAGATCTTAATACTTTGTTTAATGAATACACCAGGTTATCGACTGCGTGTAAACCAAGGTTTTAATACTTTGTTAACAATTACACCAATTACCCTTGAATGTAATCCACCCCTGTTTCAACAAGTCTATTAACTATTAATCCAGTTCCGTGTCCGGTAAAATGAACAATTATTGGTATTTATAGATATTCCGCCCACCGTACCCAGTCAAGCGTATGTGGTTATATATAAATACGTCAAATTATAAGTCTATATATTAAATTAACGAGGTATCGTTTAGTTAATATAAAGCCCATTAATAGCCCATAGTCTAATTTCCACAAGTGTCGTTCTTTCATCCAAACCCCAATTATGGTCCAAAGCCCAATTACCCAATTTTAGTATTTAGCCCAACATCAAGATTACTTCGGCATTAAATAAGCATAATAATAACTTAGCTACGAGACATTAATTTAAAAAGGTTGAACATAACTTACAATGATTAAAAATAGCGTAGCGTTAAACGGACAAAATTTTAACTTACACCCTTACAACATTCGCTAACATACCCTTATTATTAGAATTTAAAATTAAAATTAAAATATAATATATATATATATATGTATGTATACGTGAGAGATAGATGGAAAGGATATATAATCGATCACCAAGCTGCGAATTTATAGGCATGTGGCCACAAAAAGTGGGCCATGCGATCGCATGGATATTAAGCCTACAGGCCATGCGATCGCATGGAGGTAGGTACCAGCTCACATTACTTTGTTTTCTTTCTTGCCGACGGTTTTTATAAATAAATATAATATATAAATAATTTTAAGAATTATTTAAATAATATATTATATTTATGTGCATAGTTGACTTGTAATTTTTAGTCCGTTGCGTCGAGCGTTGAGAGTTGACTCTGGTCCCGGTTCCGGATTTTCGAACGTCCTTTCGTACAATTTAATATCTTGTATTTTGCGTTTTTCGACTTGTACTCTTGTAATTTTGAGACGTTTCTCACCAATAATTTGAACCACTTTGATTGTACTTTGTACTTTTGAGCTTTTTGGTCGTTTGCGTCTTCAATTCATCGAATCTGTCTTTTGTCTTCACCTTTTATTGTTTAAACGAATATCACTTGTAAATAGAACAATTGCAACTAAAAGCTTGTCTTTCTTGAGGGATAATGCTATGAAATATATGTTCGTTTTTAGCATTATCAAATATTCTCTCACTTGAGCGTTGCTTGTCCTCAAGCAATATAGTCTTGAAATAAAAATACTAGAATCACTTCTTTATTCTTCACACTTTGTACATCAGTGATTTCTATACGGCGGTACGGAAAATGGTAGTAACGTTGTGGTTTACAGTCCCATATGACTATGAAAATTTAGAACCTTAAGGAAATTGGATCTTTATGAAAATATTTGATCTTTTGAAAATTCAATCTAGCTTTTACCCTAGATAAGTTTTCCGGAATAACCCTTCACCGGTGTTTGCAAATTGTTTTTATGGGATTGGTAGGTTTCAGATTTGAAAATTTTAGCTCAAAACTTGCAGTTTTATGTCACCCACTTGCTAACCTTGTATTGGGAAAGCAACACGTCCAGTATACTTGCTCCGTATATTACCTTTCGATAAACTTCCGTCCGGTTGTAAAGGAAAGCGTTCAACAAGCAACTGTTAAGGCAATGTCCCCTGACATGCTTTTAATTATGGTCTATAACATGTCGGATGCAATTACTATCCTTGGTATGAGCAATAGTAAAGCTCACCCTATAGTTGTTCGGTCTGGCATAAGGTCCTGTCTTTGACCATGCTATGCAACCACCGTTCTTACGGTTTGACACCCGATTTGGTTCAGGTACCCTAATGAATTCCAGGTGAATTCCTAGGATTTTACATTCAATGGTAATGAACGCATTAAAAATGGGTTTTCAGAAAACAAATCGGTTTGTAATTTTGATCAAAATATTTTCTCGTTCAAGATCTAGTTTAGATATCATCGAATTCCATGAGTTTGTAATTCTCAATCTTTAAGGTCAATCTCAAGGATTGAGTAATATCAGTCTTAAAAGCTGATTTTTGATCTTTTAAGGAGATTATCCTTTCTGGGGATCTGATTCATTAGTCTTATCAAGCTAATTTGCACGGTGCCCTCCCCATTTTACGAGACAGATCTTCTCATGGTTAGGATAAGTCTGACCACTTGGTGACCCTGTTTGATGCTGAGGTCCGTGGATTTCCTGCTGATTTTAGAGATGACTTTTCTAGATTTTTCGTCAACCTACAGCTGGTCTGGACGACAACTTCCTGACCTACATCAAGAAGCGCGTGTCTTTTTCGGAAGATTTTACTTCCTTTTAATGATGGAATTGATTCATCGTGTAGCTCCATCTTTCTTTCAAATATATTACAAGAAATTGGGTAAAACTGATAAAATTGTCCAAAACAAAAGTATCTTCAGTTATTTGTACAAAAATATGTGATATATGTTCAAAATAACTTGGTAAATTTTTCCCACACTTGGCTTTTATTTTCCTTTCTTTACCTTTTTATTGTCCTCTATTCCATTTTAAATGAATTCTAACATTTTGGGTTGTTTCTTAATTTATGTCCTTTCCGAGGTAACAATAATTTCGGTGTTAACACCTAGTTTTATCGTTCATAAATATGTATAAACATGATTTTGAATTCATTTAATTGAAAATTTTGAAAAATTTTACTAGAATTGGGTAGTCAGTATATAAGACTAGGGCTGTTCTTTATTATCAGAGAACACTAGATTCTAATACAACTACTGCGTTACTAGTATTTTTAATGGTAACCAAGTGTTTAAGATAATAATTTTTAAAAATCCGAAAGATTTTAACCCCTTCCCACACTTAAGATCTTGCAATGCCCTAATTTGCAAGAAATCTGTACAATTTAAATTATTGAGGGTGATTAGCGTAGAAAAATGATTAAATTTTACCAAAGTTTCCAAACATATTGGCGTTTGTTTTAAAAGCAAAGATTTTTAGTTTTTAGTTTTTTAATGTTTTTGGCATACTTTAATTCAATAAGATTAAAAATAATGATAAAAAAATTTCTCATCCCTCCCTCGGGTAAAGCAATTTCGGTTCAACGACCTAGTTTTCAACTTACGATGAATTTTTAGAAATCACATTTTTAACTTAATGAAATAAAGTAAATTTTTATTTTTAAATTCACACCAAAATGCATAAAATTAAAAATTCATATTAAAAATTCACACCAAATTTATATTATATTTTTATTTTTATACATACAAACTTATATTAAAAATATTAATTTTTCAAATATGTACAAACTTAAATATATTGATTTTAAAAAGTTTACAATATTAATTTAATATTTATATATTAAAAACAAGGTAAAAATTAAAATTAAAAATATTTTTGGTCTTTTATCCCACTTTAATCAATCAAATATTATCAAAAATATACGCCCCTCTTTTTGGTAAAGTAATTTCGGCTATATTACCTAGTTTTACTCCTGACGAATTTTTGAAATATTTTGGGTTGATTGATTAAAGATATTTATAACTTAAGAATAAACGGTAAATTTCGCAGTGATGTAATAAATTTTTGTATGATATCAATAATTTCGGTCGCAAAACCTAATTTTATTGAGTATCAATTTAATACTTTATAGCGAACGATTCAGCGTTTATTATCAAAAGGTTAAAAGCAATAAAATAAAAATAAAAACTGTACATACTTACCTGTGAGATAGAATTCTCAGTGACCTGCTTTAGCCCACTCATAAGATAGTCGGACTAATTGATTTTCCATAGCTACATAGGCATAACCTCGAGCATTCAACGATTTTTCTTCGAAACATATGAACGGTCCTTCTCTGCATAAAGTAACGAACTCGGTATTGGAATATGTCTGATTCGTCGAGCATTTTTCTTCGTGTGACCATTTTCCGCATTTGTGACATCTTTCAAGGTGTCGTGCTCTTCTTTTCGCTGCGGATTTTGATTTTTCTTTACCAAAAAGTAACTTATTATGTTCGTTCCTGAGTTCTTTTCTTACTCCGTCCAATTTGGCTCTTATTACTGATACCAGGTCACTAGGGAGTGTGTCATTATTACGTTTAGTGATCAAAGCGTGTAGCATTAGACCATGGTTTAGTTCACAGGAATTCTTCATCTCGTAAAACGTAAAAAAATAAAAATTCAGAATGGGGGGAGAAGACTAGTTCTTTAGGGTCTGCTAGGGAAAGACCATTCGAATTCCATTCTCGAGAACTACACGAAAACAAAATATCTAACTCTAACAGAAATACATATTACCCTAAAAAGAATCGAACCTCCCCACACTTAGTTAGATGTGGTGTTGAAATTGTGATTGACTTCATTGTCAACTTCCATCGGACCATGTATGTAATGTTTAACTCTGTGACTATTAACTTTAAATTCAATCCCATTTGAATTTATTAACTCTATTGTTCCGTACGGGAAAACTCTTTTGACTATAAATGGTCCAGACCATCTTGATTTCAATTTTCCAGGAAATAGCTTGAATCGTGAATTGAAAAGAAGAACTCTGTCTCCTTCTTTGAATTCTTTTGAACTTCTGATTCTTTTATCATGCCATTTCTTCATTCTTTCTTTATAGATTAACGAATTTTCATATGCTTCATGTCTTAATTCTTCTAATTCGTTTAGTTGACTTAATCGTAGACGTCCGGCTTCATGTAAATCAAGATTACATGTCTTCAAAGCCCAAAATGCTTTGTGTTCAATTTCTACTGGAAGTTGACATGCTTTTCCGTAAACGAGTTTAAAAGGTGTGGTTCCAATTGGAGTTTTGTAGGCTGTTCTAAAAGCCCAGAGTGCATCCTCCAATTTCATGGACCATTCCTTCGGATTTGATCCTACGGTTTTCTCTAGAATACGTTTTAAAGCTCGGTTGGTATTTTCAACTTGTCCACTTGTTTGTGGATGATAAGCAGTGGAGATTTTATGAGTTACTCCATATCTTTTGAGAACTTTTCAAGTTGATTATTACAAAAATGAGTACCCCGATCACTTATTAAAGCTTTCGGTGTTCCAAACCTTGCAAAAAGACGTTTTAAAAAGTTGACTACAACTCGTGCATCATTAGTTGAGAGAGCTTGTGCTTCCGTCCATTTAGATACATAATCAATGGCAACGAGAATGTAGAGATTATTATGAGATTTTGGAAATGGACCCATAAAGTCAATACCCCAAATGTCAAATACTTCACATACTTGAATGCCATTTTTTGGCATTTCATCACGTTGACTTATTTTTCCGGCCCTTTGACAAGCATCACAGGATTTGCAAAGAAGGTGTGCGTCTTTGAAAATTGTAGGCCAATAGAATACAGCATGGTAAACTTTTCTTGCTGTAAGCTGAGGCCCATAATGCCCTCATGTTGGTCCTGTGTGACAATGGTTTAAAATTTGACTAGCTTCATCTCCGAATACACATCGGCGTATTATTCCATCGGGACAACTTTTAAACAAATGTGAATCTTCCCAGAAATAGTGTTTTATATCACTAAAGAATTTCTTTCATTTTTGGTACGACAACCCTTTTTCAAGGAATCCACATACTAAGTAGTTTGCATAGTCTGCAAACCATGGAATTTCATTATAATCTATCTTCAATAGATATTCATCAGGAAAGTTGTCTTGTATGGCCGATTCATTTAGAACTTCTAATTCAGGATTTTCAAGACGAGAAAGATGATCAGGTGCGAGATTTTCTGCTCCCTTTTTGTCTCGGATTTCAATATCGAACTCTTGTAAGAGTAAGATCCAACGGATTAATCTTGGTTTGGCATCTTGTTTCGAAAATAGGTATCTAAGAGCAGAATGGTCAGTATAGACCACCGTTTTAGCTAGAACGAGATATGAACGAAATTTGTCAAAAGCAAAGACAATAGCAAGGAGTTCTTTTTCAGTAGTTGTGTAATTCGTTTGTGCTCCTTGTAACGTCTTACTAGCATAATAAATAGGTTGAAATCGTTTTTCAATCCTTTGTCCTAAAACGGCTCCCATTGCAAAATCACTTGCATCGCACATTAGTTCAAACGGTAGATTCCAATTTGGAGTTATCATGATCGGCGCATTAGTGAGTTTCTTTTTAAGAATATTAAAAGATTTGATGCATTCATCTGAAAAGATGAATGGAGCATCCTTTTCTAGGAGTTTATTCATAGGAGTGGCAATTTTAGAAAAATCTTTTATAAAACGTCGGTAAAAACCGGCATGCCCTAGAAAACTCCTAACTCCTCTAACATTGGTGGGATGTGGAAGTTTAGCAATTACATCTACTTTAGCTCTATCCACTTTAATTCCTTCCTTTGAAATTTTATGACCGAAAACGATGCCTTCTTTAACCATGAAATGGCATTTCTCCCAATTAAGTACTAGATTTGATTGTTCACATCTAATAAGCATTCGTTCAAGATTAACTAGACATGATTCAAATGTATCACCGAAGACTGAAAAGTCATCCATGAAAACTTCCATGCATTCTTCTATCATGTCGTGAAAAATCGCCATCATGCACCTTTGAAAGGTTGCAGGGGCGTTGCAAAGTCCAAATGGCATGCGTTTATAAGCAAAAGTACCATAAGGGCACGTGAATGTGGTTTTCTCTTGGTCCTCGGGTGCTATTGGAATTTGAAAATATCCGGAAAAACCATCAAGAAAACAATAGTAACTATTTCCGGCTAATCTTTCCAACATTTGATCAATGAAAGGTAAGGGAAAGTGATCTTTTCTGGTGGCGTCATTTAATTTTCTATAATCAATACAAACACGCCATCCTGTTACAGTTCTAGTAGGAATAAGCTCATTTTTCTCATTTGTGATGACAGTCATGCCACCTTTCTTAGGCACGCATTGAACTGGGCTTATCCATGGACTATCAGAGATTGGATAAATTAAACCTGCATCAAGCAGTTTAATAATTTCTTTCTTAACAACATCTTGCATATTAGGATTTAGTCTTCTTTGGCGCTGCACATACATTTTATGACCTTCTTCCATAAGGATTTTATGTGTGCAATACGAAGGACTTATTCCTTTAATATCATGAATTTTCCAAGCAATAGCTGGTTTATGAGCTTTTAGCACATAAATGAGTTGTGATTTTTCATTTTCAGTAAGAGAAGACGATATTATTACAGGTAATTCAGATTCACCATGTAAATAAGCGTATTCCAAATGGTTTGGAAGTGGCTTTAATTCTAATGTCGGTGGTTCTTCTATCGATGATTTATATTGATATCTGTCTTCTTCTTTTAGCATTTGAATTTCTTCTGTTGTTGGTTCATATCCATTAGCCATAAGTGTAGCTAACATTTCATTTTCATCAATTGGTTCAGTTTCTTCTCCTAAAGAACATTCTCCTGTTCCTTGTAATTCTGGAAATTCTTCTAACAATTCTGCATGTGAATCTATAGTTTGAATATAATAACATGTATCATCTGCAGATTGCGGTTGTTGCATTACTCTATCCACAGAAAAGGTAACACTCTCGTCCTCTATACTTAGGGTCAGTTTTTTACCGAACACGTCTATTATTGCTTTGGCCGTTTTTAAGAATGGTCTTCCTAATATGAGAGGAACTCGAGAATCTTCTTCCATGTCCAGAATAACAAAATCTACTGGAAATACTAAAGTACCAACTTTAACTAGCATGTTTTCCATTATCCCTTTAGGATATTTTACTGATCGATCGGCTAGTTGTATGCTTATTCGTGTTGGTTTCAATTCTCCAAGGTCTAGTTTAGCGTATAGTGAATACGGCATTAAATTTATACTAGCACCTAAGTCTCCAATGCTTCTATTGAACTAAGACTACCCAGAAAACATGGAATTGTGAAACTTTCTGGATCAGATAATTTTTCTGGTATCTTATTCAACAGCACTGCAGAATAATTAGCATTCATAGTAACAGCCGAGAGTTCTTCCATTTTCTTTCTATTTGTGATTAGATCTTTCAAGAATTTGGCATACCTTGGCATTCCTGAAATCACATCAATGAAAAGAAGATTGACATTTATCTGTTTAAACATATCCAAGAATTTGGATTGCTCGGCTTCAAGTCTCTCTTTTCTCATTTTACTCGGGTAAAGAAGTGGTGGTTGGTATGGTTTAACATAAGGTTTAGCCTTAATTGTGTTATCTTCATTAACCTTTTCAACTACCGATTCTGTTTCCTTATCTTGTTTAGATTGTGGTTCTTGTAGAGTAGGAATAGCTTCATCAGAAATTACAGGCATTTCAGGTGGTTTAAGTGTAATACCACTTCTTGTGGTAATGACTTTAGCTGTTTCATTCCGGGGGTTAGCATTTGTATCGCTAGGTAGACTTCCCGATTTTCTTTCACCTATTAACCTTGCTAGGTTGCTCACTTCTTGTTCAAGATTTTGAATAGAAGCTTGTTGATTTCTAAATGCTTGAGCATTTTATTCATTGGTTTGTTTCTGAGATGTGAAAAATTGAGTTTGAGATTCAACTAGCTTCAACATCATGTCTTCTAAATTTGGTTTTTTATCATCGGTTTGTGGTGGTTTGTTTTGAAAAATAGGTCTTTGCTGATTGTAAGTATTATTGGATACTTGTTGATTGCTAGGACCTTGTTGGTTATTGTATGGAACATTTCGGTTATAATTCTAGTTTTGATTGTAGATTGGTCTTGGCGGTTGATAATTATTCTGATAATTATTTCCAGGCCTTTGGTTCATGTATGAAACATTCTCTCTTTGTTCCATTGTTAGTTCAATACTGAGACAATCTTTTGTTAAATGTGGTCCTCCACACTGCTCACAACTAATTCTTATTGAGTGAATATCTTTAGTCATTTTTTCCATTCGTCTCTCGATAGCATCTATCTTTGCAGAAATGGAATCGAAGTCATGGCTAGAATCGGCTCTAGCTGCTTTAGATGATCTAATGATATCTTTTTCTTGTTGCCACTCATGTGAGTGGGAAACAGTGTTATCAATAATTTTGTAAGCGTAAGTTGCGGTTTTCTTCATAATGGAACCACCAGCTGCTATATCAATGTCTTTTCGTGTAGTGATGTTGCATCCTTGGTAGAATATTTGTACTATTTGACAAGTGTCTAAACCATGTTGCGGACATCCTCTCAATAACTTTTCAAATCTTGTCCACGCCTCATAAAGAGTTTCATTTGGCTTTTGTGTGAACGTAACTATTTCTCCTTGAAGTCTTATGACTTTAGATGCCGGAAAGAATTGTTTAAGAAATTTTTCAACTAAAACGTCCCATGTAGCAATCGCCCCTTCAGGTAACGATTCTAAACAATCTTTGGCTTCTCCCTTTAAAGTCCAGGGAAATAACATGAGATATATCTGTTCATCCTCCACTTCTCTTATTTTAAATAGAGTACAAATCCTATTAAAGGTACGAAGATGTTCATTTGGATCTTCCTTCGGTGCACCACTAAATTGGCATTGATTTGTTACCATGTGTAGAATTTGTCCTTTGATTTCATAATCTGGCACATTAATGTCAGGTTGAGTAATTGCGTGACCTTGACCAGTGCGTTTAGCTCTCATTCGGTCTTCCATACTTAGAGGTTCCACATTCTCCATGATTGAATTTGTTGAATCTGAATCACTAGAGTATTCTGATTTAATGGGTTGTTCTTCGACAATCTCCGTTTGAATGATTGGTGGTTCCGGAGGAAAGATTAATGGTTCAGGATCTCTAAATTGTCCCTGAATATCCTCTGGATTCTCAATTGTGAGGTCGGGTTCAAAAAATGGATTATCAGAATTTTGAATTGGAGTACTTGGTTGAATGGATGACGATTATAAAGAAAAATCAACGGCGACAATATTGTCTAGATGTCTTGATCGAGTTACAGGTGGTGAACGTACAAAAGATGGTGAATGTTTTGCTCGGTGCATTCACTGAATATCCTATTAGTTATAAAAAATAAAAATTATATAAGTTATCAAATTAATAGACTTTTCTGCTTTTGCCCACGTTTCGAATAGACAATAGATGTAGCAGAGAGCCAGAACCCTTTAAATCGGAAGCTCACAACTCAGCCACTAACAAATCCAACTATTACAACGAAGCAGAAAATTTAGGATGTCTATCAATTTAACCACTTAAAATAATTCTTCGTTGAAATTTAAAGAAATTTTAGAGAAGAAATAGAAAATTCTATGTCCTAAAAACTAGAGTGTCGAGAAATAAGAAAGAAAAAGAGCGCGTCGAAAAACGTCGAAAAATAAAAATTAGAAAGTAGCGCGTCGAAACTAAAAAAAAAAACTAAAAACTAAGAATTAAAAGTTGCGTCTTAAAATATTAAAGCTTAAAAGAAATACTATATCCCAAATGGCAATAACTTAAAAAGGTACTAAAATATAAAAACGGCGTCGCAAAATTCTAAAGCACCTAAATCTTAGTCTTAAAGAAAAAGTACTTAAGGGATTTTACGGCAAAGCCTAAAAATCTAGAAATAAAAATAACTACGGCAAAAACTATATCTTAAAACTAAATACGGGCGAAAAATACAAAAAAAAAATACGCTAAAACAAATAAAAAGAAACAAAATATAAAAATAAACTTAAAGTTGTAAAAAGTACAATTTTTATAAAAATATTATTTTTATATTATTTATTTTATAAAACTATTACTTTTATATATTTATGAAACTAATTAAACTAAAAATACAAATTAAATAAAAACTAAAACAAATTATTATTAAGTATAACCCTAATTAGGGTTTAATAATAATAATTATTAATAATTTAAACCCCAAACTGGTCGGCTGAGGTTTCAGACTTGTCAAATCAGGTCATGCGATCGCATGGCCTGACCGTTGTAATACCATGAGGTCGCATGGTCGGCGAATTTGGGCCAGAACCTGGGCTGCTACAGTACCGGGCCGATTACTTTTATTTTTTTTCTGTTTTAATTTTCTGTTTTAATATATATATAAAATATATGTAAAAATTAAATAAAAACTTAATTTTTAAATAAAAATAAAAACTTTATAATTTTATATATATTTAACAAACTATTAAAAATGTATAATTTTTTTGTTTTTCTTTTCTTTTTATATTTTTATATTTTCAATATTTAAAACGTATTTTTACAAAAGCGTATTTTTACAAAAGTAAACTAAAATATTTTTATATAGCGTTGCGCTTTCAGCGTTTATGTCTTCCTCGGCAGCGGCGCCAAAAATACTTGATGTGCGTAGAGGTGTATACAAAATAGTTATATTTTTACTAAGAAATACTATTAAATATGATACAATTTTACACAAGTTATTTATTTATTTATAGAGTGGATATACCTAAACCTTGCTACAACACTTATAGGCAGTGTACCTAATCGTACAGTAGTGTAGTTTTTAGTAAGTCCGGTTCGTTCCACAGGAATCTTATCCAAGTTTAACGCTATATTAGTTTTAACTTATAATTGTAAAAATACAAAAATATATAAATAATATTATTATTATAAAAAGGGGTTTTTTACCGTTTAATGACCGGTTTGTCGATTTTAAAACTTTAGTCGCAGTTAAAACCTAATGTAAAATATAAAAATAACTTAATTTAAAGCGTAAAGTAAATAACGATAATGAAATTGCGATAAGTAAAAGTGCGATAAAATAAAATGACAATAAATAAAAGTGCGATAATTAAAAGTGCAATTAAATATGAAATAAAAGAATTATGCTTATTTAAACTTCCGTAATCATGATGTTCGACGTGTTGTTTTTAGTTTATTCCCATGGGTTAATTGTCTTTTGTCCTGGATTATTTGATATGTCCATACAGATTTGTCCATAATAGTCCATCAGTCATAATCATAAAGTGCGAAAGTCTTCGTCAAATTATTCTTATTCCCGAAGTCAAATATTCCAACTAATTGGGGATTCGAATTGTAACAAGATCTTAATACTTTGTTTAATGAATACACCAGTTTATCGACTGCGTGTAAACCAAGGTTTTAATACTTTGTTAACAATTACACCAATTACCCTTGAATGTAATCCACCCCTGTTTCAACAAGTCTATTAACTATTAATCCAGTTCCGTGTCTGGTAAAATGAACAATTATTGGTATTTATAGATATTCCGCCCACCGTACCCAGTCAAGCATATGTGGTTATATATAAATACGTCAAATTATAAGTCTATATATTAAATTAACGAGGTATCGTTTAGTTAATATAAAGCCCATTAATAGCCCATAGTCTAATTTCCACAAGTGTCGTTCTTTCATCCAAACCCCAATTATGGTCCAAAGCCCAATTACCCAATTTTAGTATTTAGCCCAACATCAAGATTACTTCGGCATTAAATAAGCATAATAATAACTTAGCTACGAGACATTAATTTAAAAAGGTTGAACATAACTTACAATGATTAAAAATAGCATAGCGTTACACGGACATAATTTCGACTTACACCCTTACAACATTCGCTAACATACTCTTATTATTAGAATTTAAAATTAAAATTAAAATTAAAATATAATATATATATATATATATATATATATATATATATATATATATATATATATATATATATATATATATATATATATATATATATATATATATATATATATATATATGTGAGAGATAGATGGAAAGGATATATAATCGATCACCAAACTGCGAATTTATAGGCATGTGGCCACAAAAAGTGGCCCATGCGATCGCATGGATATTAAGCCTACAGGCCATGCGATCGCATGGAGGTAGGTACCAGCTCACATTACTTTTTTTTCTTTCTTGCCGACGGTTTTTATAAATAAATATAATATATAAATAATTTTAAGAATTATTTAAATATTATATTATATTTATGTGCATAGTTGACTTGTAATTTTTAGTCCGTTGCGTCGAGCGTTGAGAGTTGACTCTGGTCCCGGTTCCGGATTTTCGAACGTCCTTTCGTACAATTTAATATCTTGTATTTTACGTTTTGCGACTTGTACTCTTGTAATTTTGAGACGTTTCTCACCAATAATTTGAACCACTTTGATTGTACTTTGTACTTTTGAGCTTTTTAGTCGTTTGCATCTTCAATTCGTTGAATCTGTCTTTTGTCTTCACCTTTTATTATTTAAACGAATATCATTTGTAAATAGAACAATTGCAACTAAAAGCTTGTCTTTCTTGAGGGATAATGCTATGAAATATATGTTCGTTTTTAGCATTATCAAATATTCCCACACTTGAGCATTGCTTGTCCTCAAGCAATATAGTCTTGAAATAAAAATACTAGAATCACTTCTTTATTCTTCACACTTTGTACATCGGTGATTTCTATACGGCGGTACGAACAATGGTAGTAACATTGTGGTTTACAGTCCCATATGACTATGAAAATTTAGAACCTTAAGGAAATTGGATCTTTATGAAAACATTTAATCTTTTGAAAATTCAATCTAGCTTTTATCCTAGATAAGTTTTCTGGAATAACCCTTCACCGGTGTTTGTAAATTGTTTTTGTGGGATTGGTGGGTTTCAGATTTGAAAATTTTAGCTCAAAACTTGCAGTTTTGTGTCACCCACTTGCTAACCTTGTATTGGAAAAGCAACACGTCCAGTATACTTGCTCCGTATATTACCTTTCGATAAACTACCGTCCGGTTGTAAAGGAAAGCGTTGAACAAACAACTGTTAAGGCAATGTCCCCTGACATGCTTTTAATTATGGTCTATAACATGTCGGATGCAATTACTATCCTTGGTATGAGCAATAGTAAAGCTCACCCTATAGTTTTTCGGTCTGGCACAAGGTCCTGTCTTTAACCATGCTATGCAACCACCGTTCTTACGGTTTGACACCCGATTTGGTTCAGGTGATCTAATGAATTCCAGGTGAATTCCTAGGATTTTACATTCAATGGTAATGAACGCATTAAAAATGGGTTTTCAGAAAACAAATCGGTTTGTAATTTTGATCAAAATATTTTCTCGTTCAAGCTCGAGTTTAGATATCATCGAATTCCATGAGTTTGTAATTCTCAATCTTTGAGGTCAATCTCAAGGATTGAGTAATATCAGTTTTAAAAGCTGATTTTTGATCTTTTAAGGAGATTATCCTTTCTGGGGATCTGATTCATTAGTCTTATCAAGCTAATTTGCACGGTGCCCTCCCCATTTTACGAGACAGATCTTCTCATGGTTAGGTTAAGTCTGACCACTTGGCGACCCTGTTTGATGCTGAGGTCCGTGGATTTCCTGCTGATTTTAGAGATGACTTTTCTAGATTTTTCGTCAACCTACAGCTGGTCTGGACGACAACTTCCTAACCTACATCAAGAAGCGCGTGTCTTTTTCGGAAGACTTTACTTCCTTTTAATGATGGAATTGATTCATCGTGTAGCTCCATTTTTCTTTCAAATATATTACAAGAAATTGGGTAAAACTGATAAAATTGTCCAAAACAAAAGTATCTTCAGTTATTTGTACAAAAATATGTGATATATGTTCAAAATAACTTCGTAAATTTTTCCCACACTTGGCTTTTATTTTCCTTTCTTTGCCTTTTTATTGTCCTCTATTCCATTTTAAATAAATTCTAACATTTTGGGTTGTTTCTTAGTTTATGTCCTTTCCGAGGTAACAATAATTTCGGTGTTAACACCTAGTTTTATCGTTCATAAATATGTATAAACATGATTTTGAATTCATTTAATTGAAAATTTTGAAAATTTTTACTAGAATTGGGTAGTCAGTATATAAGACTAGGGCTGTTCTTTATTATCAGAGAACACTAGATTCTAATACAACTACTGCGTTACTAGTATTTTTAATGGAAACCAAGTGTTTAAGATAATAATTTTTAAAAATCCGAAAGAATTTAACCCCTTCCCACACTTAAGGTCTTGCAATGCCCTCACCAATTCTTCTAGCTTTAAAACTATGCTTTCCAAGACTTTGACCAAGTTTGACTTTCAAGGAATTGTCTTCAAGTCATTTCAATAATCTTCAAATTCAAGCTTTCACAAACCACAATCTTCTTCACATCTTCAACAAACTACACTCAAAACCATCAATCAAATTCAAGCCTAAACTACATTTCTTCAAGCATCTCAACCAAATATAGATCTAAATATAAACTTGCATCCTAGAAAGGCTTAAGATCAATAACATCTAAAAGAGCATCACATTTATATCAAATCAAGCATAAGTCAAGTTCTATGCTGCAAACCTTTCTAGGAGCATTACCAAACGTCAACAAACTTCATCTCTACCATCAACCTCTACTCAAACAATCAATCAAGAATTACCCGCAAGCTTTACTTCGATGTATGGAGCGCCAATTTGCATGAGTTACCCAAGAAAAACGTTAAGCCTTAGGAAAGACAAGACTTTTAAAGAAAACCATTTTCGTTTAAGAAAGGGAAAAGGAGTCAAGTTTTTCGAAAATTTTGGTTTAAAACTATGTGCATTCCAAAGCCATCCCGATTTTGGGATAACCGTACGGGTAGCTACTTCCCCGGTATATCACCGAAATGAACTACCTTCTTTTATTGAAGGCGATGAGGAAGCAACAACCTTGGGTGTAAGATTGGTGTTGGGTCTACTACACGATACTTGGAAGACTTTACTTTCAAGCTTAGGTCTTTTTGGGATAAAACTTAACTTGGGAGACTTTACTCCCAATCTTAGAACAAAACAAAACTTGGAAGACTTTACTTCCAAGTTTGGAAGACTTGACTTCCAAAACAACAAATGGGAGGACTTGACTCTCTCGGGAGTGTCAAAGCTCAAGGCTTTTATTCACTGGGCTACTTCCCACATAACAAGCTTTTATGCTTATTTTGAGAAAAGGTAGGAAGTAGAAACTACCTTTCCATAATTGATTGAACAAGGGTGCCATAGCTTTTGGCTATGGCATGTGTTGTCTAGTAACACTAGTACAAAGCCATTTCTCCTAAAAAAAAATAGCACTTTGTGAAGCTCAGTGGCTCCTTTTCCCTCGGTATGATACATCGGTGTAAAACATCGTGAAATGATGAATCAACCAATGTCAATATGAAATAGTCTGGATTAGTAAGTCTCCCACATCAAGTAAAGCGACATTCAGAAGACTTGACTTCCATAAAATGGATGGACTTGACTTATCTGGAAGTGTTAAAGCTTGAGGCTTTAAACACTTAGGTTTTTTTTTTTAAACAAACATGGAAGACTTTACTTCCTCCACACTTGAATGGAACTTTAACCATTCAAGTTGAAACTTGGTACCATAAATGAATGGAACTTTATTCATTCAAAACAAGGTAAGTTATGGCTTAATTTTGACTAAAGCTTTTCAACAATTCAATAAAACACTTAGGAAAATTTTAAAATTAGGTCATAATTTTGTTTAAGAATAAGTCAACGAGAATTTATCTCTCCCCCCACACTTGAGATCATGTAATGCCCTCATTAAATGGAATCGAAATAAAATAATAAATTCGAGAGGACAAAATAAAAAAGTGGAAGAGAAATAGAAATAGAGATACCCAATGTGACGACCCGAAAATTTTCGACCAAAATTAAACTTAATCTTTATATGATTCCGACACGATAAGCAAAGTCTGTAATGTTGAGTCTCGAAAATTTTGGAACTATGTTCATATATTCAATTACCCTTTTAACTATGCTCGACGATTCACGAGCGAATATATAAATGGATATGAATGTATATATGTATATATATTATAACTTGAAAACGTTAACAAAGTATTAAATATATAAATAACTTGCAACGTGTATATAAAAAGTGTTTATATATATATATATATATATATATATATATATATATATATATATATATATATATATATATATATATATATATATATATATATTAAGGTTCGAAATTATTTTTGTAAACGATAGTAACACCCGTTTATTGTTTCGTTTGATAAATAAATATTATATACAAATTTATATTTTTCTAAACGAAAATATATATTTTACAATGTGATAATGTATAGAATTGAATTAGATATAAAACATTTCGATATTATTAAATATATTGTAATAAACAACGAGGAGTTGATTTATAAAAGCAAATGACCAAATTACTCAAATGTATAAGTTATACTTCGAGTAATATAGTCTATCGATGATTAAGTCTAATTATTGATAATGGTACACGTCGTGTAATGTAAAATTCTAGTTTTCTAAGCATACGAAACGTCGTTCGAAAAACCGGAACTGGGACATAAGTCGAACGTAAATGTACAAGGCATCGGAATCAAAATTACAAGTTAACTAGGCACGAGAATATAATATAATATATAATTAATTAATATAAATTATATATATATATATATATATATATATATATATATATATATATATATATATATATATATATATATATATATATATATATATATATATATATATATATATATATATATATATATATATATATATATATATATCGACAAACAAGAAAACAAAACATTGTGAGCTGAAAACAGGTGGCCATGCGATCATATGCCCATAAGCCTAACAAACCATGTGATCACATGGGTTCAGAATCCAGGCAACAATATAAAGCTCGTTCGTTCTGGCTCAGTTACACACTCTTATTCTCTCTCGATCTCTTTCTCTATATTTATATTTATATTTATTATTATTATTAATTATTAATATTATTATTAATCCTAATATTATTAGTAATATTAGTAGTGTAATTATTAGTATTATATATACATAAAATACTACGACGGAGTGCTGTTTGAGTAATTTTAAAATGAGTTTTATGAGCGGGATAGAGTTAAGGAAATTATGGGGTATAGCTAAGGAGGTGATTGGTAATATTCATGGGTATGCTCGTGAGTCATACCTAGTGTTTATTATCTCCGTTGCGTCTACATACTTTCCTGCAATATTGAATCACAATATTGATATGTAACCATTTATATCTTATCTTTTATATATTAATAGTGTATCTATGTCTAGTGCTCGAGTATATATGTTTATGCATGCTTGTATGCTTTAATTTTGTCATTAGATAGTTTATGATGAATCACGAATTTGATACATATGTTATTGATATAAGGTATATGATATGCATGTCGTTGGAAAGCTATCAAAAAATTATTAACTTTTCATTTAGAAATCGTGTGTTTTCGAAGAACGGATTAAAAGTTATGGTCAACTGAATTATGATTAACATTAATTGAAATTACTTTTGAATCTGCAATTGATATTTAAACAAATTGTTTATAAGATTGATAAACTGGATTTTCAAATATTACTAATCGAGTAAATGAATTTCTATATAAGGCACGTCTCATCTTGTTGAACAATTGTTAAAGTTGACTGTCTTATCATGTTTTAAAGCTTTATAAACACTATAATCTGATTTTACAAGTATTGGAAAACTATGTGAAATAGTAAAATATGTTCGATTGCCATGATAATTCAAATATAACATAGCTCCTAAAATAAATAATATTTTGAGTTTGATAAACTATAAATTCGTTCAATTATCAAGACTTATACTATGTTAATATAATAAACAAAGATCATATTGGGTAAGGTTGAATTTTGAGATGACTTTTGTTAACTTTTGTATGTCGGTCTCGAGCATTAGAATTGTGATACACTATGACCAGACCTAGCTTGTTAGACATGTATTGACCAACATATGTTCTCTAGGTTGAGATCTACGGTTATTTTGCATTCTGAGTTTCGGTCACATTTCGGTGAATGACCTTATGTGCTACTAAGGTGAGTTTCATATGCTCCCTTTTTAATTGCTTTTGCAATCTATATTTTTGGACTAAGAATACATGCATTTTATTTTAAACGCAATGGATACAAGTACATACTAAATTCTACACTGAGTTTGAACCGAAAATCCCTTAGCTTTGGTAACTAGTAACTGCCAGTTATAAGAACTGATGGGCGCGAGTAGTTATATATGGATCCATAGGGCTTGACATCCCCGTCTGTTCCAGGTATAGAAACCCTACCCTGAACTATAAAACAGACGTATACTATTTGAGTTAAGTACACGTTGGTTTGCGTGTATTGCACATGTTGGTTGTATGTATGTTAAAACAGGGGTACTTATTATATATACGTTAAAGTTTAGCTACCAGGGTGCTCAATCTTGTAGAATATTTTGATAAACGTTTCTGGATGAAACAACTGAAATCTTGTGATCCACCTTTATACACAGATTATGCGCAACATTAAAACTATGAACTCACCAACCTTTGTGTTGACACTTTTAAGCATGTTTATTCTCAGGTTCCTAGAAGTCTTCCGCTGTTTACTTATATGTGATACAAGCTATGTGCATGGAGTCATACATGCTTTATTCGAGAAAATGTTGCATTCACAAAATCATCACCATGTATCTTATTTTGACTGCATTATCAACGGATGTAGTATTTTAAACTATTAATTATGGTGATTGTCTATATGTAGAAATTATCAAACGTTAAAAACCTTGGAATTTGATATTCAATTATGGTGTGTCTTTGCAAAAGAATGCAATGTTTACAAAACGTATCATGTAGAGGTCAGTACCTCACTGTGAAATCGATGAATGATGTATTCGTCTAAAGGGATTTGGAAGGATCATCATAGTTGGTATCAGAGCTTGAGGTCATAGGGAACCAGAATTTGCATTAGTGTGTGTAACTGGTAATTGTTAGGATGCATTAGTGAGTCTGAACTATGACCGTATTTGTTTTTATCGATTTTTGCTTATCATTTCTTGTCGAAAATTACCTGTCTATCATCTTAAGTCTAAACGTGTCTTACTGCATTGATTGCATAGATAGTGTATAGACAAAATTCATATCTTGGCATATCTATTACAGTAAACTTTGCCTGACATCTTCCGTAAAATCCTCCGTAACTTATGGGATTCTGGTATTATAAATACATATGTAAACTATGTATTGAGGAATACCAAATTAGTCCTATAATCTATTTCATTCCAAAAATCTTTTCCCTGCTCTGTACAAGATGGATCCCATATCTAGTTCAAATTCCTTATATTCCAACAGCTATTCAGATATGGATTTCCACTCGAGCTCCGAAAGCAGTGTGACCGGAATGGATCAACCAATTAGCCATCATCTATTCTGGATGAATTGGGATGAGTTCGTAGTCTACTTAATCATTGGAGACAAGAAGAAGGTGATCCCTTCCATCCACCATTGATGTTATGCGAGGTGTAGTACGAAATACTATTATTTTTATTACAAAATACTATACAATTTACACAAGTTTTATTTATTTATATAGATGGGATATACTTAAACCTTGCTATAACACTTATAGGCAGTGTACCTAATCATAGAATAGTGTAGTTTTTAGCATGTTCGGTTCGTTCCACAGGGAGCTAGCTGAGTTTAACGCTATATTTTTAACAAATATATTTATATAAGATATATATAATTATATATAGTAATATTATTATTATTATAAAAGGGGGTTTTTACCGTTTAGTGACCGGTTTGTCGATTTTATGTCTTATGTCACAATTAAAACCTAATGTAAAATATTAAATATAAATACAACTTAATTCAAAGTGTAAAGTAAATGACGATAAATAAAAGTGCGATAATTAAAAGTGCGATAATTAAAATGACGATAAATAAAAGTGCGATGAGATATAAAATAAAGAAATTATGCTTATTTAAACTTCCGTAATCATGATGTTTGACGTTTTGATTTAATTTATTGTTACCCGGGTTAATTGTCCTTTGTCCTGGTTTATTTGATACCTATCTAGTTTTTGTCCATAATAGTGCATTGGTCATAATTATAAAATGCTTGTCAAATTAACCTTATTCCCGAAGTCAAATATTTCAACTAATTAGGGATTCAAACTGTAACAAGGTTTTAATACTTTGTTTAATGATTACACCAGGTTATCGACTGCGTGTAATCCAAGGTTTTATTACCTTGTTAACAATTACACCAATTATCCTTGTATGTAATCCACCCCTGTTTTAATGAGATATGAATATTAATTTATCCACTTGATCAGAATGAATAATCAATTACCCAACCCGAATAATTAATTAAATGATCGTAACAGATGTCGTATAAATGTTACTAAATAGAACATTAATAATCATTTAATAATTATTAGATTAACTAATTTGAAGATAGGTTTGACATATTCCAATGAGTTGTCATTCGATTAGACAATACCCCTCATCTATTAATAGTCCATAGTCCAATGTCCACAAAAATCGGTCTTTTATCCAAACCCGAATTATGGTACAAAATCCAATAACCCAATCTTAATTTTTAGTCCAACATCAGGATTACTTCGGCTCAAATAAGCATAATAATAACTTAGTTACAAGACATTAATTTAAAAAGGAAGAACATAGCTTACAGTGATTATTTATCGTGTAGCGTTACCCGGACAGAGTTCCGACTTTAAAACCCGTAAAACATTTCTTATAATAACCCAATTATTATTAAACTTAAATTAAACTTAATATTATATAACTATATATATTTGATTACAGAGGAAGAATGAAATATGGTGTGTGTAACTCGACTGAAACTGGCGCTTTTTATAGAACCTGGCCATCATTTCCCTGCCATGCGATCGCATGGGAATAAGGCAGCCAGGCCATGTGATCGCATGGCCAGCTGGATCCAGCTCAATCACTTTGTTTTCTAGTTTGTCGACGTATTATAATAATATATAATATAATATATATAATTTTATATAATTATATATATATTATATTATATTCTTGTGCATAGTAGACTTGTAATTTTAGGTCCAATGACTCGCGTGTTGATGCTCGGTTTATGTCCCGGTTCCGGATTTTCGAACGTCTTTTCGTACACGTAGATATCTTGTACTTTGCGTTTCGCGGCTTGCACTCTTGTAATTTTTAGACATTTCTCATCATTAAATTAAAACACTTGAATTATATCTTATACATTTGAGCTTTTTGGTCATTTGCGTCTTTAAATCGTCATTTTCTTCTTTTGTCTTCGCACTTATTTATTTAAATGAATATTACATAAAAATAGAACAATTGTAACTAAAATATTTACATATTGGAAGGATATTGTACCTAAATATATGTTCATTTGGAGCACTATCAAATATCCCCACACTTGATCGTTGCTTGTCCTCAAGCAATACAGAACTTGAAATTAAATCACACTTCACTCGAATCACTTTTTTTTTATTCTCACAATTTATACATCAGTGATTTTGATACGGTGGTATAAACAATGATAGTAACGATGTGGTTTACAGTCCCACATGACTATAAAAATTTAGATCCTTTAAGGAAATTGGATCTTTATGAAAACTTTTGATCTTTTGAAAATTCAAGCTAGATTTTACCCTAGACAAGTTTTCAGGAATAACCCTTCACCGGTGTTTGCAAAATATTTTTGTGGGTTTCAGATTTCAAAATTTTAGCTCAAAACTTGTAGTTTTGTGTCATCCACTTGCTAACCTTGTGTTAGGAAAGTACATGTCCAGTTTACTTGCTCCGTATATTACCTTAGGTAAACTACCGTCCGGTTGTAAAGGAAAGCGATGAACAAGCAACTGTTAAGGCAATGTCCCGTGACATGCAGATAATTATGGTCAAAAACGTGTCGGATGCAATTACTATCCTTTGTAGGAGAAATAGTAAAGATCACCCTATAATTTTTCGGTCTGGCACAAGGTCCTGTCTTTAAACATGCTATGCAACCACTGTTCTTACGGTTGACACCCGATTTGGTTTAGGTGACCTAATGAATTCTAGTGAATTCTCAGGATTTTACGTTCAATGGTAATGAACGCATTGAAAATGGGTTTTCAGAAAACAAATCGGTTTGTAATTTTGATCAAAATATTTTCTCGTTCAAGCTCTAGTTTAGATATCATTGAATTCTATGAGTTTGTAATTCTCAATCTTTAAAGTCAATCTCAAGGATTGAGTAATATCAGTCTTAAAAGCTGATTTTATTAATCTTTAAAGAGATTATCCTTTCTGGGGGTCTGATTCATTAGTCTTATCAAGCTAATTTGTACGGCGCCCTCCCCATTTTACGAGACAGATTCTCTCATGGTTAGGATAAGTCTGACCACTTGGCGACCCTGTTTGATGCTGAGGTCCATGGATTTCCTGCTGCTTTTCGAGATGACTTTTCTAGATTTTTCGTCAACCTACAGCTGGTCTGGACGACAACTTCCTGACCTAAATCAAGAAGCGCGTGTCTTTTTTGGAAGACTTTACTTCCTTTTAATGATGAAATTGATTCATCGTGCAGATCCATCTTTCTTTCAAATATATTACAGTAAATTAGGTAAAACTGATTAAAATCGTCCAAAACAAAAGTACCTGTAATAATCTTGTACAAACATATGTGATATGTGTTTTAAATAACTTGGTAAATTCTTCCCACACTTAGCTTATTTATTTTTTTCTTTGCCTTTTTATTCTCCTCTATTCCATTTTAAATGAATTCTAACATTTTGGGTTGTTTCTCAATTTATGTCCTTTCCGAGGTAACAATAATTTCGGTATTATCACCTAGTTTTATCGTTCATAAATATGTATAAACATGATTTTGAATTCATTTAATTGAAAATTTTTCAAATTTTCACAAAATTTGGCAATTAAACTAAGTGTAAACCCGAGAGAATTTATAACCCTTCCCCACACTTGAGATCATGCAATGCCCTCATTTGCATGAAATCAGACTATAATTATAAATTCATGAGGGTAAATAGTGTAGAAAAGTGATCAAAAATACTCAGTTTGTAATTACTAAGCTCGTCGAATGATAGATGGCGCGCCTCATCGTTCATTCCTTTTGTTGTAATTTCACATATGTTTTGCGTCTTATCGTCAAAATTAGTAGCTTTTGCTGAATTTAATGCCAGTCTTTGAAAGTGCGTTGTTTTACCCTGTTTTGTACATAAGATAAACTACAAACATAATATTTTTATTATTATTATTTTTATTTATTTTTATAAAACCTTTATTTATTAAAACAATTTAAATGAATAATTTTTTTAAAATTTTGTTTCCTTTTACTTTATGTAGTTTCGGTACGTTTACCTAGTCCGTCCCCAGACAAAATTTAAAATTTGTCGTTTTTAAAGTGATTGTTTTAAAAGTAAAGATTTTTGAGTTTTTTAATTTTTTTGGTATACTTTAGATCAATAATATTAAAAATAATGATAACAAAATTTGTCGCCCCGCCCTCGGGTAAAGCAATTTCGGTTCCATGACCTAGTCTTTAACTTACGACGAATTTTAGAAATCATTTTTTTAAACGTAATGAAATAAAGTAAATTTTGTTTTTAAATTCACACAAAACTTAAATTTAAAAATGCATATTAATTTAATATAAAACCTAAAAAAAAATTCAGAATGGGAGGAGAAAACTAGTTCTTTAGTGTCTGCTAATGGAAAAGACCAATCGGATTCCATTCTCGGAACTACACGAGAACAGAACAACTAACTCTAGACAACATTATTTCTTAGAACATTTGAATCTCCCCACATTTAGATAGATGTGGTGTCGAAATTGTGGTTAACTTCCTTGTCAATTTCTCTTGGACCATAATCAACTTGCATATCTGTGACTTTTGCTTTAAGCCATTGGTTGGATTCCTGTGTAATATCCACAAATTCAACTAGTTTCGCCTTTTCTTTAGGCGATAGATTGGAGACTAACCGGTTACATAACTTAAAGTTCCCCTTGGTTCTAGCATCGCGAATCCGTTTAATAAGTTTCTTCATTGAACTGTTAATAATGTGGTCATTTAATTTTGTATCAACAACGGGGTTCTTTGTTATCGGGTCATCATTAGGTGCTACTTCATCTTCCCCACACTTAGGATTTTTATTATTGTTAAGCACTACCGTTGGAGTTGGCAAAACAACATTGTTCTTACCAATTGTTTTTGTTGGTTCAATGGTTTTGGTTGGTGGAGATTTAGCCTTTCGACTCACAAAGGTGACCGATTTGTCACCATCGCTAAGTGTCATTCTACCCTCTCGTACATTAAATAACGCCCCGGTGGATGCTAAGAATTGTCGACCTAAAATTAGAGGAATGACAATAAATTACCCACTTGAATTCGACTAAAAAGGTTACATCGCCAAAAACTTGATGTTATGCGAGGTGTAGTACGAAATACTATTATTTTTATTACAAAATTCTATACAATTTACACAAGTTTTATTTATTTATATAGATGGGATATACTTAAACCTTGCTACAACACTTATAGGCAGTGTACCTAATCGTAGAGTAGTGTAGTTTTTAGTAAGTCCAGTTCGTTCCACAGGGAGCTAGCTGAGTTTAACGCTATATTTTTAACAACTATATTTATATAAGATATATATAATTATACATAGTAATATTATTATTATTATAAAAGGGGGTTTTTACAGTTTAGTGACCGGTTTGTCGATTTTATGTCTTAAGTCACAATTAAAACCTAATGTAAAATATTAAATATAAATACAACTTAATTTAAAGCGTAAAGTAAATGACGATAAATAAAAGTGCGATAATTAAAAGTAGGATAATTAAAATGACGATAAATAAAAGTGTGATGAGATATAAAATAAAGAAATTATGCTTATTTAAATTTCCGTAATCATGATGTTTGACGTTTTAATTTTAATTTATTGTTACCCGGGTTAATTGTCATTTGTCCTGGTTTATTTGATACCTATCTGGTTTTTGTCCATAATAGTTCATCTATCATAATTATAAAATGCTTGTCAAATTAACCTTATTCCCGAAGTCAAATATTCCAACTAATTAGGGATTCAAACTGTAACAAGGTTTTAATACTTTGTTTAATGAATACACCAGATTATCGACTGCGTGTAATCCAAGGTTTTATTACTTTGTTAACAATTACACCAATTATCCTTGTATGTAATCCACCCCTGTTTTAATGAGATATGAATATTAATTTATCCACTTGATCAGAATGAATAATCAATTACCCAACCCGAATAATTAATTAAATGATCGTAACAGATGTCGTATAAACATCACCAGATAGAACATTCATAATTATTTAATAATTATTAGATTAACTAATTTGAAGATAGGTTCGACAGATTCCAACGAGTTGTCATTCGATTAGACAATACCCCCCATCTATTAATAGTCCATAGTTCAATGTCCACAAGTGTCGGTCTTTTGTCCAAACCCGAATTATGGTACAAAATCCAATAATCCAATCTTAATTTTTAGTCCAACATCACGATTACTTCGGCTCAAATAAGCATAATAATAACTTAGTTACAAGACATTAATTTAAAAAGGAAGAACATAGCTTACAGTGATTATTTATCGCGTAGCGTTACCCGGACAGAGTTCCGACTTTAAAACCCGTAAATCATTTCTTACAATAAATCAATTATTATTAAACTTAAATTAAACTTAATATTATATAAATATATATATTTGATTACAGAGGAAGAATGAAATATGGTGTGTGTAACTCGACTGAAACTGGCACTTTTTATTGAACCTGGCCACCATTTCCCTACCATGCGATCACATGGGAATAAGGCAGCCAGGCCATACGATCGCATGGCCAGCTGGATCCAACTCAATCACTTTGTTTTCTAGTTTGTCGACGTATTATAATAATATATAATATAATATATATAATTTTATATAATTATATATATATATATTATATTATATTCTTGTGCATAGTAGACTTGTAATTTTAGGTCCGATGACTCACGCGTTGATGCTCGGTTTATGTCCCGGTTCTGGATTTTTGAACGTCTTTTCGTACACGTAGATATCTTGTACTTTGCGTTTCGCGGCTTGCACTCTTGTAATTTTTAGACGTTTCTCATCATTAAATTGAACCACTTGAATTATATATTGTACATTTGAGCTTTTTGGTCATTTGCGTCTTTAAATCGTCGTTTTCTTCTTTTGTCTTCGCACTTATTTATTTAAACGAATATTACATAAAAATAGAACAATTGCAACTAAAAGCTTTACATATTGGAAGGATATTGTGCCTAAATATATGTTCATTTGGAGCACTATCAACCACATTCCCCTCTTAGCGAGGAACCTGAAGCACTTACAGGCGAACCTGTCCGAAACACCATTTTCTTTCTCATTTCCAGAGTGTCTCGTCACGATTATATATTATCTGAAATTCTAGACCTTATTCATTCGCTCGTCCGAACCAACAATCATTCTGGTGTAATAGAAGAAGTCAACGAGCTTCGCGCTCGGGTAGTGGCTTTGGAAAATATGGTGCGAAGGTTACAAGAACCAGCAGCATCACCGGCATCAACAGTACCACCGACAACAACACCAACAGTACCATTACCACCACCAACAACAACCGCATCGCAAACCTCAACTTCACAATCTGTTCCACGGGCATCAATGTCATACGCACCATAGTTACCAAGAAGTACCAGCAACAATAACCGATGAAGTAATGCTTCATAACTTCAGTGGAGAAACATTCTGCGGCGATTATGTAATCTCTAAAGTCTTAGAGATTATCTATTCCAGCCCTAACCGTAAATCAGATGAGTGGACCGAAATGATAGAAGGAAGAGTAGAAACCCTGACCGGAATGGTGCACGATTTACAAGCTAGACTTGTTTTATCAGCAGCATCAACAGTACCATTAGTATTACCAACCCCGGCAAAACCTGTAGCACTACAAGTTCTGCCAATTCCATAATCACCAACATCATCACAAATCAACAACGCGTATATTGTATCAACGAGTTATGAAGTATTAACTCATTTCCACTGAAGAAATTATATGTATATTTAATATATATGAATTTTGAAATCAAAATAAATCTTTTCGTACTAAGCTATTAATTGTGAATCTTAACTGGTAGGTACTACTCGGTTAGTTCATATTACTAATATGTAAAGATGTACATACTTCAATAACGACATAACCATCGTTAACTACAATCTCTGTTTCAAATTCAATGAATTCCTTTTCATAATAAACTAAGTGTATTATGTAGCGACCCGACAAAATCGTCATTGACGGCGCCGTCTACTTAGGTCCCGTTACGTGGTCATAAGTCTTTAAAACAACGTTTGACCAAAAGATATGTCGCATTCATTTCAAATGTAAAGATTGTTCAAAGTTTACGAGAATAGTTCCACCACAAGTTACGTTACAAAGTTATAAGTACAAATGAAACTTATGCGACACAATTTAAAAGTAGCCAAAAGACGCTCCGTGTATGCATATATACTCGACATCCAATGCAAGTATCAAAATAATGAGCGGAAGCATGTATCATGTATCGTTCAAGGACCTGAGAAAAACATAGAAATCTGTCAACGAAAACGTTGGTGAAATCATAGGTTTAAGTAAGTAAGTACAAGTGAACCACAAGATTTGCATCAATGAAATAATAGTAATACATTCCAAAAGTTTGTTTCACTAGCACCCAATTATCAATGCTTAACATTCCTTCCATAGAACCCCATCACTTAGTGCTAGAACATACACTGTTTCTCGAAAATATATTTCATTCGTAAACGGTAGCGAACCGTTTGAATGAGGGTTTGTCAAACCCATATGGATCCATACAACATAAGTTCTCGCTTACACCCGGCAAGTGTAACTAATGATAATCGAATTGAGGATTTTGTTCTAAACTCGTATGTAGAATGTTTGTTTTCCTGTACTTGTGTTCACTTAGTAAAGAAATGTTTATGTTTTCTCATCCCAAATGTAAGTTCAAAAAGAGTAAAAGTGGGACTATGATCTCACCTTGAGTGCACGAGTAGTAAAGTACTTCAACAAGTAAACGTGTGCAAAGAACAATGCTAGTCTTGACCTAAACAATAGGTTGTATCAATAACGGTAAACACGATAGGTCAAAGATGTTCAATTAGTCCTATGGCTCGTTAAGACTCAATCATAATAGCATGTGAATCAAATTGTCATGTTTCATGCAAGGTACAAGTATAAAAACATGTTAGAACGATTGCACAAATATTTGGTTAAGTTTGATTAAAAGTCAACTTGGTCGGGTCAAAGTCAACGAAAAAGTCAACATGTTCGGGTCGGGTCCCGAACTATTTTTCTGAGGTTTTTAATCATATATGAGCATGTTAGAATAAGTTTCATGTGAATCGGAGGTCCGTAGTATGCCAAACATTTTTCGTATTTTGGACATGGAGGTCAGAACCTGACCACGGCTTATGTCGCGCCGCGACATAAGCTGGCCGCGCCGCGGCATTGGCCGTGCGCTGGTACCTGGTCAGTCTCAATTGTTCAAGTCCCAAATCAAAACTCTTTCAAGCATAAATTACAAACCGCTAACTCTTAAAACTCGCACCTTATATCGTTGGAAAGGTAATTTGACAAAGAACACAACTAAATATATTTCACCAACCAAAAACATTATTTGTAACAATCGGCTTTCCAAAATAAATGATCGATTAATGCACACATTTAATACTCGAATTTGATAAGTGCACATTTATGATTCGGGCATTTAATGCATACATACAACACGCCGTTTTGTAGGTAATCGAGCATACAATACAACTAACTACTTACTAACAATAATTCATGGCATTCAATGTATCATCTATTCATTTCAAGCTTATCAAACCCTAACCCAAATTCACCAAAAATCACTAATCAAGTTTATGGAGTTTTCTCAAGCAACCTACACATCAAATTGAAGCTAGTGATACTAGGAACACAATTAGAACATGAACTTTTAACATCAAACAACATATGATCATCCAAAATTCAAGAACAACACACCAAAATTCAAGTTCATGCTAGTTATACTAAAACAACGAGATCGAGCATACAAATTACATTCACGACATCACAATGAGCCATAGACACTAACTAACACCATTTCAAGTCAAAAACACGAATTTAGAGAAATCTAGAGTTTTAGAAATGTTACCCAAACGAGATGAAGTTGGTACCAAAATGAAGAGGATGAAGAGAGGATCACGAATATATAATTTATTTTGTTGTAAGCCTCCTAGGTCGAATTTAGATGATGATTGAATGAATTTGGTAAATGTGTGTGTGTTCTTGCTAGAGAGAAAGAGAGAGAGAGGGAGATGGTTGAATGGTGGTGATTGGGGTGGACTAGTTGACCTAGTCAACTAGTTTGCCCCGTGTCAATTTTAGTCCCTCGAGTTTGTAGTCGGGTGCGGAAAATACCTAAACGGAATATTTTAAAACGCGTATTAACGGGAGATGTTATAAACATATAACGGAGTTTAAATTAGTATAACGGAAAAGTAAATGGAAAAAGGCGGGATGTTACATTACCTACTCCATAAAAGAAATATCGTCCCGAAATTTAAGTAGGCGTAGTAGTCGTTGTTTCTTCCTCGAGATCTTGCGTTTCTGAATTCACGAATAGATGAGGATACTTCCTTTGCATTTGATCTTGTCTTTCCCAAGTAAACTCGGGTCCCCTTTTGGCGTTCCAACGGACTTTAACAATCGGGATTCGGCTTTGTTTCAATGTCTTGACGGAGGTGTCCACAATTTCAACCGGTTCCTCCACAAAATGAAGTTTGTCATCAATAGTAAGTTCCTCGAGAGGGATGACGATATCGGGTTCGGCAAGACACTTTTTCAAGTTAGATACATGGAAGGTAGGATGAACGGAACTCAGTTGAGGCGGAAGATCTAAACGATAAGCAACGGTTCCAATACACTCCAAGATTTCGAAAGGACCAATATACCGCGGATTTAGCTTCCCGCGTTTCCCAAAATGGATTACACCCTTCCAAGGTGCGACTTTTAACATTACTCGGTCACCGACTTGAAATTCAAGATCGTTGCGTCATTTGTCGGTATAGCTCTTTTGACGACTTCGGGCCGTCCTAAGCCTATCTCGGATTTGAACGATTTTCTCGGTGGTTTCGTGAATGAGTTCGGGTCCGGTGATTTGCACGTCGCCTACCTCGGCCCAACAAAGAGGTGAACGACATTTGCGGCCATATAGCACTTCAAAAGGTGAGGCTTTAATACTCGCGTGATAACTATTGTTATAAGAGAACTCGGGGAGAGGTAAGTGCTTGTCCCAAGCTTTTCCGAAATCAACCACGCAAGCTCGTAACATGTCTTCCAAGGTTTGAATTGTACGTTCGCTTTGTCCATCGGTTTGAGGATGATATGCGGTGCTCATGTCTAAACGCGTTCCCAACGCTTCTTGCAATGTACGCCAAAATCTAGAAACGAAACGGCCATCTCGGTCGGAGATAATCGATAAAGGTACACCGTGTCGGGCTACGATCTCCTTAATGTAAAGTTGTGCAAGTTTCTCCATTTTGTCCGTTTCTTTCATGGCAAGGAAGTGTGCGGATTTGGTGAGACGGTCAACAATAACCCAAATGGTATCATAACCGCCCATCGTTTTTGGTAGTTTGGTGATAAAATCCATCGTTATTCTTTCCCACTTCCATTGCGGGATCTCGGGTTGTTGAAGTAGTCCGGACGGTCTTTGGTGTTCGGCTTTGACTTTGGAACATGTCAAACACTTGGAAACATAAGTAGCTACGTCCCTTTTGATGTTCGGCCACCAATATAGTTGTTTAAGGTCGTGGTACATCTTATTGGCACCGGGGTGAATCGAGTATCGTGACTTATGGGCTTCATCTAAAATAAGGCTTCGTAGGTCCCCATAACTAGGCACCCAAATCCTTCCAGCGTAATATCGGAGTCCGGTCTCCCTAATTTCGAATCGAGAGACGAGAATGTTCAAGAGCTCGTGTGAAAGGTTTTCATCCTTGAGGGCCTCATCTTGGGCTACACGAATTTGACTATTGAGGTTGCTGTGAATGGTGATGTTTAAAGCTCGGACACGAAGAGGCACCGCTCTTTCTTTTCGACTTAAGGCATCGGCTACTACGTTTGCCTTCCCGGGATGGTAACGAAGCTCGCAATCGTAATCGTTCAAAGTTTCAATCCACCGTCGTTGTCTCATGTTTAGTTGCTTTTGATCGAAAATGTGTTGGAGACTTTTATGGTCGGTAAAGATAGTACTCTTGGTTCCATAAAGATAGTGTCTCCACATTTTAAGTGCAAAGACAACGGCTCCGAGTTCGAGATCATGCATCGTGTAGTTTCGTTCATGAATTTTGAGTTGTCAGGAGGCATAAGCAATGACTTTCTTTCGTTGCATCAATACACACCCAAAACCATGTTTCGAGGCATCACAATATACAACAAAATCATCATTGCCTTCAGGAAGTGACAAGATAGGAGCGGTGGTTAGCTTTGTCTTCAAGATTTGGAACGCGGATTCTTGCTCGGTCTCCCAAATGAATTTCTTTCCCTTGTGAGTTAATGCGGTTAGAGGACGTGCAACCAAAGAGAAGTTTTCGATGAATCTACGATAGTACCCGGCGAGACCCAAGAATTGACGAATGTGAGTAGGAGTAGTAGGAGTCTCCCATTTACTAATGGCTTCGATCTTCGTGGGATCGACTTTAATACCTTGATCACTTACAACATGACCAAGAAATTGAACTTCCTTCAACCAAAATTCACATTTGGAGAATTTGGCATAAAGTCGTTCTTGTCTCAAGAGTTCAAGCACAAGTCGGAGATGTTGTTCGTGCTCTTCTTCATTTTTAGAATAGATCAATATATCATCGATGAACACAATAACGAATTTATCGAGATACGGTTTGCACACGCGGTTCATAAGATCCATGAACACCGCTGGTGCGTTAGTGAGACCAAATGGCATGACGAGGAATTCATAACTACCATAACGAGTCCGGAAAGCGGTTTTGGAGACATCTTCCCCCTTAACCCTTAATTGATGATAACCCGAGCGGAGATCGATTTTCGAATATACACAAGACCCTTGTAGTTGATCAAAGAGGTCATCGATGCGAGGAAGAGGATATCGGTTCTTAACCGTCAATTTATTTAGTTCACGATAATCAATGCACATTCGTAGGGATCCGTCTTTCTTTTTAACAAACAAAATCGGAGCGCCCCAAGGTGAATGGCTAGGTTGGATAAAACCACGGTCAAGTAGTTCTTGGATTTGACTTTGCAATTCTTGCATTTCGGATGGAGCAAGTCTATACGGTGCACGTGCTACGGGTGCGGCTCCCGGAATAAGATCGATTTGGAATTCAACCATTCGATGAGGTGGAAGACCCGGCAATTCGTCGGGAAATACATCGGAAAAGTCACTAACAATTGGCACATCATCGATATGCTTCTCATCGGACTCGACTTTCTTAACGTGGGCAAGGATCGCAAAACAACCCTTACGGAGTAGTTTTCTAACTTTAAGGCACGAAACGAGGTTGAGTCTGGTGCAACTCTTATCGCCATAAACAATCAAAGGTTCACCATTCTCGATAGGAATTCGGATTGCGTTAAGATCACAAAGGATGTGAGATTTCGTTTTGACTAACCAATTCATACCGATTATTACATCAAAGCTTCCTAGTTCCATGGGTATCAAGTCAATTTCAAATTCCTTACCCAAAATGTTTAACGTACACCCCCGGTAATATGTGTCGGCACTTAATAGTTTCCCGTTAGCCACTTCAATGGTATAAGTGGTATCTAATGGAAGAGGTGGAGTGCTAAAAGAATGAGTCAAAGTCTTGGATACAAAGCATTTATCGGCACCCGAATCGAATAAGCAAGAGACATAAGAATTGTTGAGAAGAAACGTACCCGTGACTAGTTCAGTGTCATCCCGGGCTTCCTCGGTGTTGATGTTGAAAGCTCGGCCGCGCGTATTGGGGTTATCTTTCCTCTTCGGGCATGCATTTCTATAATGGCCCGTTTGGCCACATTCGTAACAAGTGCCCGTCTTTGGTGCATTGGGCCACTTTCGAGCAACGGGAGTGGCACTTTTACAATCGTTGGTCTTATGACCAATTCCTTGGCACTGATGGCAAATTAGCTTACTACATTCGCCAAAGTGATGTTTGTTGCATTTGTTGCAAAGAGGTAGAATTCCGGCATAACCCTTCTTGCCGTCGGAGGTGAAAGATTTCTTGGCAAAGTTGTTGTTGCTTGATTGGGGAGCTTCCCATTTTCTTTTGTTGTTACCCGACTTGTCCTCGGCTTTAGGTGCCGGTACTACGATTTCCTCCACTGTCTCTATCAATTTGCGGGCCATGTTCAAAGCTTCTTGATGATTAGGGGGTTTGGATGACATTACTCCGTGTTTGATGCTCTTTCGAAGACCATCCATGTAAAGTTTAACCCTTAAAGCTTCGGGGTTCACAAGATTTGGGCACATCAAGGCTAGTTCGGAAAATCGTTGATTATAAGCCTTGAGATCATTTCCGATCGCCTTTAAAGTTCTTAGCTCTTGTTCGAGCCTTCGGGTTTCTTCACGAGGGAAATATTCGACAATCATCTTTTCCCTCAAGTCGGCCCAAGAGAGGGCGTGAGCTTCATCGGTACCCACCGATTGTACATAAGTATTCCACCATGTAAGAGTGACACCGGCGAAGGTGTGAGTGGAGTATTTGACCTTGTCTTGGTCCCGACAACCTCTTATGCTAAAGACGGCTTCCGTTTGCTCAAACCATCGGGTGAGCACGACCGGTCCCCCGGTTCCATCAAAAGTGTGAGGTTTGCACCCCATGAAAGCTTTATAGGAGCATCCTTCGTTTGAGTTACCGGCTCCATTGTTGTTGTTGTTGTTGTTGTTGTTGTGGTTGTTATTATTATTGTTGTTGGATGAGTGACCGGCCATGGCCGCATCTACGGCGGTAGCTATCATCCGTTCGAGAGCTTGTTCGGGAGTTTCATTGCGGCGTACACGACGAGGAGCCATTGTTCCTTCAAGACACAAGAATATCATTGATTAGTATTCTCAATAATACTAACCGTGATATAGAATAAAGATAAAGAGAAGTTTTTCCTCGACTCGCCTTAAATTCCTTATGTCATAATGTCGAAACGTTCATATGAGTCACCGTAATATAATCCCGGAAATTATATTACCCTGATTTATATGTGCATTCGACATCATTTCATATAGTCAAGGTGGCGTGTCAATCAAATTAAACAACGTGAGATTAAGATGAACTAAGAGTAGATATGAGTAGAAGCGTTCGAGTATAAATGCACAAGTAGTCAAGTAATTCCTACTTCAAGTCTATATGCCGGTTGTAGTCTAGACTCACCAATGTACCCTATGACTCGAGGTCGACACCAATGAACTCTAAATCCCTATAACCAACGCTCTGATACCATCTGTAGCGACCCGACAAAATCGTCATTGACGGCGCCGTCTACTTAGGTCCTGTTACGTGGTCATAAGTCTTTAAAACAACGTTTGACCAAAAGATATGTCGCATTCATTTCAAATGTAAAGATTGTTCAAAGTTTACGAGAATAGTTCCACCACAAGTTACGTTACAAAGTTATAAGTACAAATGAAACTTATGCGACACAATTTAAAAGTAGCCAAAAGACGCTCCGTGTATGCATATATACTCGACATCCAATGCAAGTATCAAAATAATGAGCGGAAGCATGTATCATGTATCGTTCAAGGACCTGAGAAAAACATAGAAATCTGTCAACGAAAACGTTGGTGAAATCATAGGTTTAAGTAAGTAAGTACAAGTGAACCACAAGATTTGCATCAATGAAATAATAGTAATACATTCCAAAAGTTTGTTTCACGAGCACCCAATTATCAATGCTTAACATTCCTTCCATAGAACCCCATCACTTAGTGCTAGAACATACACTGTTTCTCGAAAATATATTTCATTCGTAAACGGTAGCGAACCGTTTGAATGAGGGTTTGTCAAACCCATATGGATCCATACAACATAAGTTCTCGCTTACACCCGGCAAGTGTAACTAATGATAATCGAATTGAGGATTTTGTTCTAAACTCGTATGTAGAATGTTTGTTTTCCTGTACTTGTGTTCACTTAGTAAAGAAATGTTTATGTTTTCTCATCCCAAATGTAAGTTCAAAAAGAGTAAAAGTGGGACTATGATCTCACCTTGAGTGCACGAGGAGTAAAGTACTTCAACAAGTAAACGTGTGCAAAGAACAATGCTAGTCTTGACCTAAACAATAGGTTGTATCAATAACGGTAAACACGATAGGTCAAAGATGTTCAATTAGTCCTATGGCTCGTTAAGACTCGATCATAATAGCATGTGAATCAAATTGTCATGTTTCATGCAAGGTACAAGTATAAAAACATGTTAGAACGATTGCACAAATATTTGGTTAAGTTTGATTAAAAGTCAACTTGGTCGGGTCAAAGTCAACGAAAAAGTCAACATGTTCGGGTCGGGTCCCGAACTATTTTTCTGAGGTTTTTAATCATATATGAGCATGTTAGAACAAGTTTCATGTGAATCGGAGGTCCGTAGTATGCCAAACATTTTTCGTATTTTGGACATGGAGGTCAGAACCTGACCACGGCTTATGTCGCGCCGTGACATAAGCTGGCCGCGCCGCGGCATTGGCCGTGCGCTGGTACCTGGTCAGTCTCAATTGTTCAAGTCCCAAATCAAAACTCTTTCAAGCATAAATTACAAACCGCTAACTCTTAGAACTCGCACCTTATATCGTTGGAAAGGTAATTTGACAAAGAACACAACTAAATATATTTCACCAACCAAAAACATTATTTGTAACAATCGGCTTTCCAAAATAAATGATCGATTAATGCACACATTTAATACTCGAATTTGATAAGTGCACATTTATGATTCGGGCATTTAATGCATACATACAACACGCCATTTTGTAGGTAATCGAGCATACAATACAACTAACTACTTACTAACAATAATTCATGGCATTCAATGTATCATCTATTCATTTCAAGCTTATCAAACCCTAACCCAAATTCACCAAAAATCACTAATCAAGTTTATGGAGTTTTCTCAAGCAACCTACACATCAAATTGAAGCTAGTGATACTAGGAACACAATTAGAACATGAACTTTTAACATCTAACAACATATGATCATCCAAAATTCAAGAACAACACACCAAAATTCAAGTTCATGCTAGTTATACTAAAACAACGAGATCGAGCATACAAATTACATACACGACATCACAATGAGCCATAGACACTAACTAACACCATTTCAAGTCAAAAACACGAATTTAGAGAAATCTAGAGTTTTAGAAATGTTACCCAAACGAGATGAAGTTGGTACCAAAATGAAGAGGATGAAGAGAGGATCACGAATATGTAATTTATTTTGTTGTAAGCCTCCTAGGTCGAATTTAGATGATGATTGAATGAATTTGGTAAATGTGTGTGTGTTCTTGCTAGAGAGAGAGAGAGAGAGAGAGGGAGATGGTTGAATGGTGGTGATTGGGGTGGACTAGTTGACCTAGTCAACTAGTTTGTCCCGTGTCAATTTTAGTCCCTCGAGTTTGTAGTCGGGTGCGGAAAATACCTAAACGGAATATTTTAAAACGCGTATTAACGGGAGATGTTATAAATATATAACGGAGTTTAAATTAGTATAACGGAAAAGTAAATGGAAAAAGGCGGGATGTTACATATTATTCAATTACACGTTTGATTTTACACTTTCATTTTCAATGTACTCGAAAATTTCTAGAAAACATCATTCGTACCTTGCGAAGTTAGCAAGAGTTCCATGAGCACCAACATGATTCACTGAGGAAATATCAATAAAAATGAATAATGAAGTATTGATTACATTAGTGAAATACTCCGCAAAGATTATGAAATCTTTAATATTTTAGAGATTATTCATTTCTAATCCAGCCAAAAATCAAATGAGCTTAATATGATATTAACTCATTAAATCTGTATTATATCTGAAGAAAATATACATACATATATTTTCATAAAGACTGTAATAAAATTCTCTGGTACAAAATATTACTTGTAAAACTTTTAACGGGTAGGTAATTGATAAGGCTAAAAAGAACATATATTTCATAGCAATATCCCTCCTAAATAATAGGTTTTCATATGTAATTGTATTATATTTTCATTGTAATTGTTTAAATAAATAAGTGCGAAGACAAAAGGCGAAAACGAAGATTTGAAGACACAAACGTCCAAAAAGCTCAAATGTTCAAGATACAATTCAAAAGGTTCAATTTATTGATGAAAAACGTCTAAAAATGACAAGAGTACAAGTTACAAAACGCAAAGTACAAGATATTAAATTGTACGCAAGGACGTTCGAAAATCCGGAACCATGACATGAGTCAACTATCAATGCCCGACGCAACGGACTAAAAATTACAAGTCTATTATGCACAAGAATATAATATAATATATAAATAATTATATTAATTATTTATATTTTATATTTATATATATAAAACGTCGGCAAAGAAGATCCAAAGGTGTGTGAGCTGTATTCCATATCCCCGCGACTCGCGGAGTTCTCAGGCACAAAGTGCCGCGACTCGCGGAGCACAGAAATTTCAGAATCCCTATAAAAGGTCGCGAATTCTGCCGAGTTTAAGATAGATAATAATAATAATACTCTAAATAAATAAATAAATAAATATATATATAATATATATAGTATAGGGTAGTTTTATATTAGATTAGTTCGGCTTATGTAAAGGTTATTTTACGGGTTTTTGAAGTCGAAATTCTGTCCGTGTAACACTACGCGATAAATACTCAATGTAAGTTATGTTCTCCTTTTTAAATTAATGTCTCGTAACTAAGTTATTATTATGCTTATTTGAGCCGAAGTAATCATGATGTTGGGCTAATTACTAAAATTGGGTAATTGGACTTTGTACCATAATTAGGGTTTGGACAAAAGAACGACACTTGTGGAAATTAGACTATGAGCTATTAATGGGCTTTATATTTGTTTAACTAAATGATAGTTTGTTAATGTTAATATAAAGATTTACAATTGGGCGTCCCTATAAATTACCATATACACTCGATCGGACACGATGGGCGGGATATTTATATGTACGAATAATCGTTCATTTAACCGGATACGGGAATGGATTAATAGTCTATGGAATTATTAAAACAGGGGTGAAATTATGTACAAGGACACTTGGCATAATTGATAACAAAGTATTAAACCTTGGGTTACACGCAGTTGATATCCTGGTGTAATTATTAAACAAAGTATTAAAACCTTGTTACAGTTTAAGTCCCCAGTTAGTTGGAATATTTGACTTCGGGTATAAGGTTAAATTTGCCGAGCAGTTTATAATTATGACCGATGAACTATTATGGACAAAAACCAGATAGGTTTCAAATACATCCAGGACAAAGGACAATTAGCCCAGGACAATAAATTAAAATCAAAACGTCAAACATCATGGTTACGGAAGTTTAAATAAGCATAATATATTTTATTTCATATTTCCTCGTACTTTTATTTATTGTCATTTTAATTATTGTTATTTATTTTATATTGTTAGTTAAATATCGTCATTTACTTTACGCTTCGCTTAAAATATAAAATCGACAAACCGGTCATTAAACGGTAAACCCCCTTTTATATATTATTAATATAATATATTTTGTACAAATATAATTGTTTAAAAATATAGTGTGCAATAAGCCCACTCCCTGTGGAACGAACCGGACTTACTAAAAACTATACTACTCTACGATTAGGTACACTGCCTATAGTGTTGTAGCAAGGTTTAGGTATATCCCATCCGTAAATTAATAAAACTTGTGTCATATTTTGTAGTATTTCCTAGTAAAAATAATACTATCACGTACCCCCACGCTACCACACCAAGTTTTTGGCGCCGCTGCCGGGGAGTCGGCGAAACTTTATATTTTTAATTTATTTTTGTATATTTATATTTTATTTTTAGAAAAACAATATAAAATCTAAAAAAAAATTAAACACCGAAAAAAAATATATATATATATATATATATAAATCTATTTTTATAAAATATTTTCATTTCTATTTTGTTTTTTTTTAAATATAAGTGTTTATTTACTATATAAAAATATTTTGTAAAAATACAAAACAGAAAAATAAATAAAATAAAAATAAAATAAATACGTTGAACCTGTAAAACTGACCTGTCACGTTTGAATTTTGAACCCCCGCGACTCGCGGAGGTTTTGAACTGGGAACCTCGCAACTCGCGGAGCCCCTCAGACACGTCTGGTAACCTCTGTCGACACATTAATTACAGTGTAATAATTATTATTATTTTTATTTAAACCCTAATTAGGTTATCTTAATTAATTATTTAGTTTAGTTTATTTATTTACTTTGTTATTTTTAAATTTTAATCTAGTTTTTATAAATATATAATTTAATAGTTTTATAAAATAAATAATATAAAAAAAAATAATAATATTTTTATAACAATAAGTAATTTTATCACTTTTTATATTGTCGTATTTTTTTTATTTGTTTTAGCGTAATTTGTATATTTTTCGCTCGTAATTAGTTTTAAGTTTAGTATTTGCCGTAGTTTATTTTTAATTCTAGATTTTTAGGTCTTGCCGTAAAATCCCTTAAGTGCTTATTCCTTAGACTAAGATTTAGGTGCTTTAGAATTTTGCGACGCCGTTTTTTGTGCTACTTTCTTATTTTTATTTTTCGACGCCTATTTTTCTACCTTTTTATTTTTCGACGTTTTTCGACATGCAATCTATTTCTTTCTTATTTCTCGATTCTCTAGTTTTTAGGACTTAGAATTTTCTCTATTTCTTATCTAATATCTCAAACGGAAAGAAAAATTATTTAAGCGGTTAAATTAACGGACGTTGACATTTTTCTGCTTCGTAGTAATAGTTGGATTTGTTAGTGGCTGAGTTGTGGCTTTTCCGATTTAAAGGTGCCTGGCTCCCTGCTACATCTTTTGGCTATTCGAAACGTGGGCAAAAGCAGAAAAGTCTATTAATTGGACAACTTATATAAGTTTTTCTATTTTTATAACTAATAGGATAATTAGTAAATGCACCACATTGTAGCTAAAATTTGGCCATCGCAATAAAATGGAAAATTTTGAAAACAAGGCTATGGAAACTCTTTTTGATATCCAAAATCAATTAAATCAATACTCTCAAACGAGTGTTGATGACAATTCGTTCGGTCAATCTTGGATCACGAATGACGAAACAATAACTGGTTGTGAAATCTGTGGAGATTATCACTCAACATGGGAATGTTATTATTACGTTCCTATGAAAAATTACGCACCCACGGAACCTGAATGGAATGATTATGAAGAATACAATTCAAATTGGGATTATTCCCAACAACCAGTAGACGAGGAAAATTACGTGTCTGAAAATTTATTAGACAATATGAAAATCAAACTCGAAGAACTCAATGCTCAAAATGAACAAATGAGAGAGTTTGTAAACCGGCAAGCTGAAACTCTATCAGACTACACACCTGTTGATCTGAGGAGTCGTGTGCAAGAAAATCTCATATCATCGAATTTTGATGAATTCGAGAGCTCCGAAATCACCAACTATCCCGATGATACTTTTTATTCAGCTTTACCAATTTTACAACATATCGACACATTAGCCTCTACCGACGAAATCATCGATCCATCTATGGATGAAGAAGAAGTAAGGAAGACAAATTTGTACTCTTGGAAAAACAATAACATTGAAAATTTTACCCCCAAGACCAAAGTGGTGGGACCGATAAGTACCGTTAATGAAGAAGAATCTACTTCGATCCCGAAATTCACCATTCAACAACCTTCCAACCCAATATTCTCAATAGACGAGTCATCTACCGAAGATGAACTACGAGCTTTAATAGATAATGACACCTCGAATTTCACCCAATTGGGTAATAGAGGTGAAAACTTTGATCCTAAGAATAAAAGGAAGGAAATATTAGGAATTGTCCAGCCTATAGAAATAAGTATGTCGGTGTATATCGATCCATTTGACCAAGAACCAGAAAAGAGACATATCCATTTACTAAAAGCTACACTTAAAAAAGAATTAGGTAGTGACGATCGGGTGGGTCTAAACTCTAAACCCATTGATATAATATATACCACCCGAGATGTAAATAACTGGCTCACTATTTTAATTCGTGGAACTTATTCTACCGACTTCACATGTCGTCAGCTAAGTGTGGGGAAGTCTAACCCTACTTAACGTTAAATTAGGGGTTCGGGTTAGTGCATAACTCGTTAATAAAAATGCTTGATAAGTTAGGGTAAAAGACGCATTTTCAAATATTAACAAACAGTTCAGAAAAGCAACCGTTTTTGAAGAAAAACATGTATGATAAAACAAGAAGGAATGAACGATGAGGCGCGCCATCTATCATTCGATGAGCTTTGTAATTATAAACTGGGTATTTTTAATCACTTTTCTACACTAATCACCCTCATGAATTTATAATTATAGTCTGATTTCATGCAAATGAGGGCATTGCATGATCTCAAGTGTGGGGAAGGGTTATAAATTCACTCGGGTTTATACTTGGTTTATTTGCCAAATTTTATGAAAATTTGAAAAATTTTCAACTAAATGAAGTCAAAATCATGTTTATACATATTTATGAACGATGAAAACTAGGTGTTAATACCGAAATTATCGTTACCTCGGAAAGGACATAAATTGAGAAACTTCCTAAAACGATTGAATTCATTTAAAATGGAATAAAGGAGAATAAAAAGGCAAAGAAAGAAACTAAGTGTGGGGAGAATGTGCCAAGTTATTCAATTAAAAACTATCTATCACATGTTTCTGTAAAGTTTATTGCAGGTGCTTTTGTTTTGGACTAAATTAACTATTTTACCCGATGAAAGAAAAGAAAAGATGGATCTACACGATGAGTCAATTCCATCATTAAAAGGAAGTAAAGTCTTCCAAAAAAGACACGCGCTTCTTGATTTAGGTCATGAAGTTGTCGTCCAGACCAGCTGTAGGTTGACGAAAAATCTAGAAAAGTCATCTCTAAAATCAGCAGGAAATCCACGGACCTCAGCATCAAACAGGGTCGCCAAGTGGTCAGACTTATCCTAACTATGAGAGGGTCTGTCTCGTAAAATGGGGAGGGCACCGTGCAAATTAGCTTGATAAGACTAATGAATCAGATCCCCAGAAAGGATAATCTCCTTAAAGATCAAAAATCAGCTTTTAAGACTGATATTACTCAATCCTTGAGATTGACCTTAAAGATTGAGAATTACAAACTCATGGAATTCAATGATATCTAAACTCGAGCTTGAACGAGAAAATATTTTGATCAAAAATTAAAACCGATTTGTTTTCTGAAAACCTATTTTCAATGCGTTCATTACCATTGAACGTAAAATCCTAGGAATTCACCTAGAATTCATTAGGTCACCTGAACCAAATCGGGTGTCAACCGTAAGAACGGTGGTTGCATAGCATGGTCAAAGACAGGACCTTGTGCCAGACCGAAAAATTATAAGGGTGAGCTTTACTATTGCTCCTACAAAGGATAGTAAATGCGTCCGACACGTTATAGACCATAATCAAAAGCATGTCACGGGACATTGCCTTAACAGTTGCTTGTTCATCGCTTTCCTTTACAACCGGACGGTAGTTTACCGAAAGGTAATATACGGAGCAAGTATACTGGACGTGTTGCTTTCCTAATACAAGGTTAGCAAGTGGGTGACACAAAACCATAAGTTTTGAGCTAAAATTTTCAAATCTGAAACCCACAAAACCCACAAAACCCACAAAAATATTTTGCAACACCGGTGAAGGGTTATTCCGGAAAACTTATCTAGGGTAAAAGCTAGATTAAATTTTCAAAAGATCAAATATTTTCATAAAGATCCAATTTCCTTAAGGATCTACATTTTCATAGTCATGTGGGACTGTAAACCGCCTTTCAAATGTGCACTTTTCTTTGGAAACTGAAAGTAAATCGGCTATTTGATTGCAAGTGTTGTTGACCTAAACCCGAGGCAACTGTGGATGACACACCCACCTTTAACCATGGTTCTATCGTTACTATCATTGTTTATACCACCATATCAAAATCACTGATGTACAGAGTGTGATGAATAAAAAAGTGATTCATGTATGTTTTTATTTCAAGTTCTGTATTGCTTGAGGACAAGCAACGCTCAAGTGTGGGGATATTTGATAAGGCTAAAAAGGAACATATATTTCATAGCAATATCCCTCCTAAATAATAGGTTTTCATATGTAATTGTATTATATTTTCATTGTAATTGTTTAAATAAATAAGTGCGAAGACAAAAGGCGAAAACGAAGATTTGAAGACACAAACGTCCAAAAAGCTCAAATGTTCAAGATACAATTCAAAAGGTTCAATTTATTGATGAAAAACGTCTAAAAATGACAAGAGTACAAGTTACAAAACGCAAAGTACAAGATATTAAATTGTACGCAAGGACGTTCGAAAATCCGGAACCATGACATGAGTCAACTATCAACGCCCGACGCAACGGACTAAAAATTACAAGTCTATTATGCACAAGAATATAATATAATATATAAATAATTATATTAATTATTTATATTTTATATTTATATATATAAAACGTCGGCAAAGAAGATCCAAAGGTGTGTGAGCTGTATTCCATATCCCCGCGACTCGCGGAGTTCTCAGGCACAAAGTGCCGCGACTCGCGGAGCACAGAAATTTCAGAATCCCTATAAAAGGTCGCGAATTCTGCCGAGTTTAAGATAGATAATAATAATAATACTCTAAATAAATAAATAAATAAATATATATATAATATATATAGTATAGGGTAGTTTTATATTAGATTAGTTCGGCTTATGTAAAGGTTATTTTACGGGTTTTTGAAGTCGAAATTCTGTCCGTGTAACACTACGCGATAAATACTCAATGTAAGTTATGTTCTCCTTTTTAAATTAATGTCTCGTAACTAAGTTATTATTATGCTTATTTGAGCCGAAGTAATCATGATGTTGGGCTAATTACTAAAATTGGGTAATTGGACTTTGTACCATAATTGGGGTTTGGACAAAAGAACGACACTTGTGGAAATTAGACTATGAGCTATTAATGGGCTTTATATTTGTTTAACTAAATGATAGTTTGTTAATGTTAATATAAAGATTTACAATTGGGAGTCCCTATAAATTACCATATACACTCGATCGGACACGATGGGCGGGATATTTATATGTACGAATAATCGTTCATTTAACCGGATACGGGAATGGATTAATAGTCTATGGAATTATTAAAACAGGGGTGAAATTATGTACAAGGACACTTGGCATAATTGATAACAAAGTATTAAACCTTGGGTTACATTCTTCGATTAATATGTTACATTCTTCGATTCTGATTCAGCAAATCAACTTCGACTTTTCATCCGAATAAGCCTTACTATAACTGTGATATATACGTTTCCTCTTTTCGTCATCATTACCGGGGAACCGTTTATATTCCACCACATTAGCAGGAAACTTACCAACAATTTTGTTGATCTTTGACTTTTCAAAAAATCATTATATTTATCGAAACCCCATCATATGCCCATCTTTATCTTGAAATGATAGTTGTCATACCAAAAAGCTTCAATCATTATTCTCAAATTTCGCAACGTTTCTATATCAACGGTTATAAATATACATATAACGTCTATCTCCTGGACTTATGTATTTCAATTCTAAAATTTTGAATAAGCACTCCAATTTACAAATCATTTTCGAAATTCCAGAAAATGCTGATGAAGCAGCAAAAACTGTAAACGACCTTAACAGCCAAAAGTTTGATGATAAAGAATAGTGTGTTGATAAAGCTCAGAAAAAGAGAAGGTTTGGAACTGGAAAACGGATTGAGCAAACTATGAAGGAGGTCGTGGACAAATCACAAAGACTAAACCTGCCTTCAAAGAATCCAAATGATTCAGTATCTACTGAAGTCATTAACAAATACCTTACTTCTGACTCTAAACCTTTACGGACAAAACTTCTTCATCATCCTTCGATATTAGAAATTCTAAGATATCATCGTATCTTTCATTATAAATATCCTCGATATTTCTGAAGATATTTTCATAACTATTCTTATCTGAAATCATTTATCTCTTCATGATATCTGTTTTATATCATAAAGGAAACTATTTTAGTTTCTAAATTCTGAAAAATTTGAATTAAAAATATGAATATTTTTGAAGTAGTATTGGGAATTGAAGCATGAGTTAGTATAATATAATGACATTTGATCAACGTGATTATATTATAGTAAGTCATGCTGAGTTTCTAATGGAACGTGATAAAGGTTCACAGATCATACCCTCATCATGAACCATGTTACATAACTCTTTCATTCTATTTAACCTCTAAACTATCAAGAAAATATTTTTCTTGATGATTCGGTCTTTTTTGGATATTCTGGTAATTTGACAAATCAAATCGTGCAATTACCTTTCCTTTCTACTTTGTATATTATGATCATTCGAAACTCCATACCTACGAATTCTGGACCATTATCCGCTTGACTTGAAGTCGGGAAGGAAAAACAAAAGCATGGAACTCTTAAATATAAGGGAAATTATAAAGCCTGACAACAACACATAAATTACAAACCGTGTATATCAATACGTATTGCAGCGTAAAGACACGGGAGAATTAAAAACATTATCACCCCAAGGTAATAGTAGAAGAAAATAACTTCCTCTGGTGGCAGATAAAAAAGAAGAATGAAGGATACGATAGCCAGGAAAATATCAAGAATCAGGACTGGATTTAACATTTTCACGACCTATTGGGAGGTATGAAATGAGGAAGAAGATGTAGGAGTAATGAAAATAATGGAACGAAAGAGGTTGATTTATAGCGAAATATCATACATAGCAATCGAGGCAGATTACCTCAATTAATTAAAGAGGATCATAATTTCCTTGATTACCGGAGAATCAAATCTTTTATAGATTTCAAGGATTATCTTTAGATTCCTTGAAATCCGGAAATTCATCGTAACTAAGCCAAAAGTTAAATCTTTATCTCAACCTTTTGTGACAGCTTCACTCGTACGCTTCACATAATCGAATCATTTTATCTATATTAGTCAATAATGATGAAACTCTAATTTTCAACTCGTATGAGTCATGAAAACATACTTATTGTTAGCCATGACAATCCCAATCAAATTTTGGGACGAAATTTCTTTAACGGGTAGGTACTGTGATGACCCGGAAATTTTCGACCAAAATTAAACTTAATCTTTATATGATTCCGACACGATAAGCAAAGTCTGTAATGTTGAGTCTCGAAAATTTTGGAACTATGTTCATATATTCAATTACCCTTTTGACTATGCTCGACGATTCATGAGCGAATATATAAATGGATATATATATATATATATATATATATATATATATATATATATATATATATATATATATATATATATATTATAACTTGAAAACGTTAACAAAGTATTAAATATATAAATAACTTGCAACGTGTATATAAAAAGTGTTTATATATATTGTATATATATATATATATATATATATATATATATATATATATATATATATATATATATATATATATATATATATATATATATATTAAGGTTTGAAATTATTTTTGTAAACGATAGTAACACCCGTTTATTGTTCCGTTTGATAAAAAAATATTATATACAAATTTATGTTTTTCTAAACGAAAATATATATTTTACAATGTGATAATGTATAGAATTGAATTAGATATAAAACGTTTCGATATTATTAAATATTTTTTAACAAACAACGAGGAGTTGATTTATAGAAGCAAATGACCAAATTACTCAAATGTATAAGTTATACTTCGAGTAATATAGTCTATCGATGATTAAGTCTAATTATTGATAATGGTACACGTCGCGTAATGTAAAATGCTAGTTTTCTAAGTATACGAAATGTTGTTCGAAAAACCGGAACTGGGACATAAGTCGAACCTAAACGTACAAGGCATCGGAATCAAAATTACAAGTTAACTAGGTACGAGAATATAATATAATATATAATTAATTAATATATATTATATATATATATTATAAAAATATATCGACAAACAGGAAAACAAAACATTGTGAGCTAGAGACAGGTGGCCATGTGATCGCATGGCCATAAGCCTAACAAACCATGTGATTTCATGGGTTCAGAATCCAGACAACAATATAAAGCTCGATCGTTCTGGCTCAGTTACACACTCTCATTCTCTCTCGATCTCTTTCTCTATATTTATATTTATTAATATAATTATTAATTATTAATTATTAATATTATTATTAATCCTAATATTATTAGTAATATTAGTAGTGTAATTATTAGTATTATATATACATAAAATACTACGACGGAGTGCTGTTTGAGTAATTTAAAAATGAGTTTTACGAGCGGGATAGAGCTAAGAAAATTATGGGGTATAGCTAAGGAGGTGATGGGTATTATTCGGGGGTATGCTCGTGAGTAAAACCTAGTGTTTATCATCTTCGTTGCGTCTACGTACTTTCCTGCAATATTAAATCACAATATTGATACGTAAGCATTTATATCTTATCTTTTATATATTAATAGTGTATCCATGTCTAGTGCTCGAGTATATATGTTTATGCACGCTTGTATGCTTTAATTTTGTCACTAGATAGTTTATGATGAATCACGAATTTGATACATATGTTATTGATATAAGGTATATGATATGCATGTCGTTGGAAAGTTATCGAAAAATTATTAAGTTTTCATTTAGAAATCGTGTGTTTTCGAAGAACAGATTAAAAGTTATGGTCAACTGAATTATGATTAACATTAATTGAAATTGCTTTTGAATCTGCAATTGATATTTAAACAACTTGTTTATAAGATTGATAAATTGGATTTTCAAATATTACTAATCGAGTAAATGAATTTCTATATAAGGCACGTCTCGTCTTGTTGAACAATTGTTAAAGTTGACTGTCTTATCATGTTTTAAAGCTTTATAAACACTATAATATGGTTTTACAAGTATTGGAAAACTATGTGAAATAGTAAAATATGTTCGATTGTCATGATAATTCAAATATAACATAGCTCCTAAAATAAATAATATTTTGAGTTTGATAAACTATAAATTCGTTCAATTATCAAGACTTATACTATGTTAATATAATAAACAAAGATCATATTGGGTCAGGTTAACTTTTGAGATGACTTTTGTTAACTTTTATATGTCGATCTCGAGCATTAGGATTGTGATACACTATGACCAGACCTAGCTTGTTAGACATGTATTGACCAACATATGTTCTCTACGTTGAGATCTACGGTTATTTTGCATTCTGAGTTTCGGTCACATTTCGGTGAATGACCTTATGTGCTGCTAAGGTGAGTTTCATATGCTCCCTTTTTAATTGCTTTTGCAATCTATATTTTTGGGCTGAGAATACATGCATTTTATTTTAAACGCAATGGATACAAGTACATACTAAATTCTACACTGAGTTTGAACCGAAAATCCCTTAGCTTTGGTAACTAGTAACTGCCGGTTATAAGAACTGGTGGGCACGAGTAGTTATATATGGATTTATAGGGCTTGACATCCCCGTCTGTTCCAGGTATAGAAACCCTAGCCTGAACTATAAAACATACGTATACTATTTGAGTTTAGTACACGTTGGTTTGCGTGTATTGTACATGTTGGTTGCATGTATGTTAAAACAGGGGTACTTATTATATATACGTTAAAGTTTAGTTACCAGGGTGCTGAATCTTGTAGAATATTTTGATAAACGTTTCCAGATGAAACAACTGAAATCTTGTGATCCACCTTTATATACAGATTATGCGCAACATTAAAACTATGAACTCACCAACCTTTGTGTTGACACTTTTAAGCATGTTTATTCTCAGGTTCCTAGAAGTCTTCCGCTGTTTGCTTATATGTGATACAAGCTATGTGCATGGAGTCATACACGCTTTATTCGAGAAAATGTTGCATTCACAAAATCATCACCATGTATCTTATTTTGACTGCATTATCAACGGATGTAGTATTGTAAACTATTAATTACGGTGATTGTCTATATGTAGAAATCATCAAAAGTCAAAAACCTTGGAATTTGATATTCAATTATGGTGTGCCTTTTCAAAAGAATGCAATGTTTATAAAACGTATCATGTAGAGGTCAGTACCTCACTGTGAAATTGATGAATGATGCATTCGTCCAAAGGGATTTGGAAGGATCATCACACCCAAGAACGAAAGTCATTTCCACAAGTATTCGTCAAATTGCATGAAATTCTCTTGACATATCTACATTGCCAAACTTCCTTTTTGATTTTGATTAACGAGTCTTTATCTTGACTCATCCCCATCTTCTTAACATTCTTTATCGAGGTGGTTCTCTCCCACACTTTATCGGATGGCAACTTAAACCGGTGAAAAAAGTTCCACGAATCAAGAGAGTGAGCCAATCATTAACCCCTCAGGTGGTGTATAAGAAGAGAATAATCTTCTTCATTTGCATGAAGAAGATTGAATCAACCCGAGAGTCAACAAAAGACTCTCTTCCAAACACACACGAGGTTCGCTTTCTTAATCGGCTCACACAAACACGAATCATCAACCTCAGGTTGCAAAACCTCCTTAAAATCATCAATACCATACCCGAGAGGATTGTTATACACTTTGAAAGTTTCGGTTATGATATTCTCAACCTCATCATCATTATCCTCATCACCATTGTAACGACCCGCCAAAATCTCCATTGACGGCGCCGTTAACTTAGGTCCCGTTACGTGGTCATAGTCCCTAAATGAGACGCGTTTGACCAAAATTATGTCGCATTTATTTGAAACGTATATGAGTTACAAAGTTTTAAGTTACCAAACGGTTCGACAAAGAGTTTAAGTTTACAAAAGTATAAAGTATAAATGAAATAACTTGCGACATAATATAAGTTGAAAATCAAGAGTGCTATCAATAGCGTATGCATGTAAACTTTAAGGTTGAATCCAAAAGTGCTATCACTAGTGTATGCATGTATGCTTGACCCCAAGCAAGTAATCATAGTGTGCGGAAGCATGTATCAAGTAGCCAAGTATGAACCTGAGAAACATATAGAAAACTGTCAATGAAAAATGTTGGTGAAATCATAGGTGTATTAGTAAAAGTTGTTTTTGAACCACAAGATTTTGTATTTCCATAACGTTGATTATCTAAATCGTTTGCATTCCAAAAGTATGTTCTCGAGCACCCAATTATTAAACTTAACTATTTTGTACCCTGTTACGTAGTGTTAGAACATACACTATACTCGAAAATATATTTCATCTGCTAACGGTAGCGAACCGTCCGAATGAGGGCTCGTCAAGCCCATGTAATCACATAACATAAGTTCACGTTTACACCCTGCAAGTGTAACTAATGATAATAGAAATGAGGCATTTTGTTCTAACTCGCACGTGGAATGTTTGTTTTCGCACTTGTGTTCAAAGCATAAAAGTATGATACATATATGTTTCTCATCCCATATTTTAAAGCGTAAAAGTTGTTGAAAATGTGGGACTATGATCTCACCTTGAGTGCACGAGTAAAATAAGGTACTTCACAAAGTAAACGTGTGAAGAACCGGAATTTTTTAACCAAATTTAAACTTTATCTTTAAATGATTTAATGTTTTCGACACGATAAGCAAAGTCTGTAATGTTGAGTCTCAAGTTTTGGAACTATATTTACGTAATCAATTATTCTTTGACTGTTCTCGAAGATTCACGAACAATATATATATAACTTAATGTGCATATATATATATATATATATATATATATATATATATATATATATATATATATATATATATATATATATATATGATTTCAAGTTATTTAGTAAACGATAGTAATATTCGATTATTGATTCGATTGATATTTAGATAAGTTAACTAAAACATTTAAGATGAACCAGTAAAACACTAATTTGCTACAGTATTTTCGAATTGCTATAGTACCCGAAAAGTTACAGTGTTTTCAAAAATCACTATTTGCTACAGTAAAAAAACACCCCAAACTGCGAAACTAGTTCTCCGAATTTTGGAAAAATGCTGATGAAGCAGCAAAAACTGTAAACAACCTTAACAGCCAAAAGTTTGATGATAAAGAATAGTGTGTTGGCAAAGCTCAGAAAAAGAGAAGATTTGGAACTGGAAAACGGATTGAGCAGACCATGAAGGAGGCTGTGGAATCACAAAGAATAAACCTGCCTTCAAAGAATCCAAATGATTCAGTGTCTGCTGAAGTCATTAACGAATACCTTGCTCCTGACTCTAAACCTTTACGAACAAATCTTCTTCATCATCCTTCAATATTAGAAATTCTAAGATTTCATCGTATTTTTCATTATAAATATCTTCAATATTCCTGAAGATATTTTCACAACTATTATTATCTGAAATCATTTATCTCTTTGCGCTATCTGTATTACATCATAAAAGAAACTATTTTAGTTTCTAAATCCTAAAAATTTCAAAAAATGGATGTTTTTGAAGTAGTGTTGGGAATTGAAACATGAGTTAGTATAATATAATGACACTTGATCAACGTGATTATATTACAGTAAGTCATGCTGAGTTTCTAATGGAACGTGATAAAGATTCACGGATTATACCCTCATCATGAACCATGTTACATAACTCTTTCATTCTATTTAACCTCTAAATATATCAAGAAAATATTTTTCTTGATGATTCGGTCTTTTTCGGATATTCTGGTAATTTGACAAATCAAGATCGTGCCATTACAATTTCTTTCTTAGAACATTGACTATGTTCATTCCGAAATTCATAACTACGAATTCTGGACCATTATTCGCTTGACTTAAGGTCGGTAAGAGAAAACAAAAGCATGAAGCTCCGAAATATAATGGAGAATAAAAAGCCCGATAAAACCCCCGAAATTACAAACCGTGTATATCAATGCGTATAGCAATATAAAGGCACGGGAGAATGAAAAACACTCTAACCTCAAGGTAATAGTAGAAGAAAATAACCTCCTCTGGTGGCAGATGAAAAAGAAGAATGAAGGATACGATAGCCAAGAAAATATCAAGAATCAGAACTAGATTAAGCATTTTCACAATCTATTAGGAGGTATGAAATAAGGAAGAAGCTTATAGGAGTGGTGAAAATAAATGAAACGGAAGAGGTCAATTTATAGTGAAATATCAGACATAGCAATCGAGGCAGATTACGCATTTAATTAAAGAAGATCTTAATATCCTTAATTCCCGAAGAATCAAATCTTATTTAGAATATGAAGATTTTCTATTCCTTAAATTCCGGAAATCAATCGTTACAATGTTAAAAATTAAGACGAATCTCTATTCCTTCATTTCACTCTTTTACGATAATTTCTCTCATACGCTTCGAGTAATTGGATTGTTTTATCCATATTATTCAACGGTGATAAAACTATAATTATCAACTCATATTCGTCATGAAAACATTTTTATTATTAGCCATGACGACCTCACTCAAATTTCGGGACGAAGTTTCTTTAACTGGTAGGTACTGTGACGACCCGGAAATTTTTGACCAAATTTAAACTTTATCTTTAAATAATTTAATGTTTTCGACACGATAAGCAAAGTCTGTGATGTTGAGTCTCAAGTTTGGAACTATATTTATGTAATCAATTATTCTTTGATTGTTCTCGAAGATTCACGAACAATATATATATAACTTAATGTGCATATATATATATATATATATATATATATATATATATATATATATATATATATATATATATATATATATATATATATATATATATGATTTCAAGTTATTTAATAAACGATAGTAACATTCGATTATTGATTCGATTGATATTTAGATAAGTTAACTAAAACATTTAAAATGAACCAGTAAAACACTAATTTGCTACAGTATTTTCGAATTGCTACAGTACCCGAAAAGCTACAGTGTTTTCGAAAATCACTATTTGCTACAGTAAAAAACCAAACTTTGCTACAGTAAAACAATATTTCAAAATGAAAATGTATATATGTATATGTATATACTACGAGACGATGATTTATAGAAGCAAATAACCAAAACACTTAATTGATTAAAGCTACACTTCGAGTGACATAGTTTATCAATGATTAAGTTTAATTTTTGATAAAGGTACACGTTGTAACATCCCGCCTTTTTCCATTTACTTTTCCGTTATACTAATATAAAGTCCGTTATATGTTTATAACATCTCCCGTTGATGCGCGTTTTAAATTATCTCGTTTAGGTAATTCCCGCACCCGAACGAAAGTTGAGGGACTAAACTTGACAAGGGATCAAACCCTTGACTAGGTCAATGGGTCAAACCCCTTTCACCCATTCATTTCATCTCCATCTCTCTCTCTCTTTCTCTCTAGCAAGAACACACACACCCAAAACCAAATTCATTCAATCATCATCTAAATTCGATCTAGGAGGCTTACAACAAAATAAACTACATATTTGTGATCCTCTCTTCATCCTCTTCATTTTGGTACCAACTTCATCTCATTTGGGTAACTTTCTAAAATCACTAGATTTTGTGTTCTTGATGTTTTTAACTTATAAAAGTGTTAATTAGTGTCTATGGCTCAAGTCTAACATGAATATATAAATTTGTATGCTCGATCTCGTTGTTTTAGTGTAACTAGCATGAACTTGAATTTTGGTGTGTTGTTCTTGAATTTTGGATGATCATATGTTGTTAGATGTTAAAAGTTCATGTTCTAATTGTGTTCCTAGTATCATTAGCTTCATTTTGATGTATAGATTGATTTAAGAAACTTCATAAACGCGATTATTGATTTTGTGAACTTTTGGTTAGGGTTGACAACTCTTAAAACGAACTTTTGATGCGTTGAATGCTTGTTAATGTTATTGATAAGTGTTTAGTTGTGTTACATGTTTCATTACCTTCAAAACAGCATATCATATGTATAAATTGGATTCCCGAAACTTAAATTTCAATTGATAAACTTGAAACTTGAAAATAAACCTCTATTGATCACTTGACGGGATTTCAGTTATAGTATATGATGTTTTTGCTTGATGAAAAGTGCTTAGTTGCGTTCCTTGTCGAAAGAGCTTTCCGATGATATAAAATACATGTTCTAATTGTTTGCGGATCATAAAATGTGATTGTTTGTGTTTTGGTTCGTCCATTTGAGGAATACAGCAAACAGGGCCTGGGAAAAGATCAGGACGCCGTCCAGATACTTGGGACGCCGTCCCACCTTTTGAACTGGGACGCCGTCTAGCTTCTCGGGACGCCGTCCCAACCTTAAAACCGGGACGCCGTCTAGCCATTTGGGACGCCGTCCCATTTGGCTAAAACTGGCTGTTTGCTTTGGTCATTTGACGTGAAAATGTTTGCTATGCTACGGACCTCCGATTAACATGAAACTTGGCCAACATGCTCATATATGATTATATAACTTAGAAAAATTGTCGGATACCCAACCCGACCCCGTTGACTTTTCTGTTGACTTTGACCCGACCAAGTTGACTTTTAATCAAACTTAACCAAATAATTGTGCAGTCGTTCTAACATGTTTTTATACTTGTACCTTGCATGAAACATGACAATTTGATTCACATGCTATTATGATCGAGTCTTAACGAGCCATAGGACTAATTGAACATCTTTGACCTATTGTGTTTACCGTTATTGATACAAACCTATTGTTTAGGTCAAGACTAGCATTGTTCTTTGCACACGTTTACTTGTCGAAGTACTTTACTACTCGTGCACTCAAGGTGAGATCATAGTCCCACTTTTACTCTTTTTGAACTTACATTTGGGATGAGAAAACATAAACATTTCTTTTACTAAGTGAACACAAGTACAGGAAAACAAACATTCTACATACGAGTTTAGAACAAAATCCTCAATTCGATTATCATTAGTTACACTTGCCGGGTGTAAGCGAGAACTTATGTTGTATGGATCCATATGGGTTTGACAAACCCTCATTCAAACGGTTCGCTACCGTTTACGAATGAAATATATTTTCGAGAAACAGTGTATGTTCTAGCACTAAGTGATGGGGTTCAATGGAAGGAAACGTTAAGCATTGATAATTGGGTGCTCGTGAAACAAACTTTTGGAATGTATTACTATTATTTCATTGATGCAAATCTTGTGGTTCACTTGTACTTACTTACTTAAACCTATGATTTCACCAACGTTTTCGTTGACAGATTTCTATGTTTTTCTCAGGTCCTTGAACGATACATGATACATGCTTCCGCTCATTATTTTGATACTTGCATTGGATGTCGAGTATATGTGCATACATGGAGCGTCTTTTGACTTTATTTAAAACTGTGTCGCATAGGATTTCGTTTGTACTTAACTTTGTGACGAAACTTTTGGATGAACAATTCTTGTAAACTGGGGAACAATCTTTACTTTTGAAATGAATGCGACATCTTTTGGTCAAACGTTGTTTTAAAGACTTATGACCACGTAACGGGACCTAAGTAGACGGCGCCGTCAAACATGATTTGGCCGGGTCGCTACAGATGGTATCAGAGCGTTGGTTGTAGGGATTTAGAGTTCATTAGTGTCAACCCCGAGTCATAGGGTACATTGGTGAGTCTAGACTACAACCGGCATATAGACTTGAAGTAGGAATTACTTGACTACTTGTGCATTTATACTCGAACGCTTCTACTCATATCTACTCTTAGTTCATCTTAATCTCACGTTGTTTAATTTGATTGACGCGCCACCTTGACTATATGAAATGATGTCGAATGCACATATGAATCAGGGTAATATAATTTCCGGGATTATATTACGGTGACTCATATGAACGTTCCGACATTATGACATAAAGAATTTAAGGCGAGTCGAGGAAAAACTTCTCTTTATCTTTATTCTATATCACGGTTAGTATTATTGAGAATACTAATCAATGATATTCTTGTGTCTTGAAGGAACAATGGCTCCTCGTCGTGTACGCCGCAATGAAACTCCCGAACAAGCTCTCGAACGGATGATAGCTACCGCCGTAGATGCGGCCATGGCCGGTCACTCATCCAACAACAATAATAATAACAACCACAACAACAACAACAACAACAACAACAATGGAGCCGGAAACTCAAACGAGGGATGCTCCTATAAAGCTTTCATGGGGTGCAAACCTCACACTTTTGATGGAACCGGGGGACCGGTCGTGCTCACCCGATGGTTTGAGCAAACGGAAGCCGTCTTTAGCATAAGCGGTTGTCGGGACCAAGACAAGGTCAAATACTCCACTCACACTTTCTCCGGAATTGCTCTAACATGGTGGAACACCTATGTTCAATCGGTGGGTACCGATGAAGCTCATGCCCTCTCTTGGGCCGATCTAAAGGAAAAGATGATTGTTGAATATTTTCCGCGCGAAGAAACCCGAAAGCTTGAGGAAGAACTAAGAGCTTTGAAAGCGGTCGGAAACGATCTTAAAGCTTATAATCAACGCTTCGCCGAACTATCCTTGATGTGTCCTAATCTTGTTAACCCTGAATCTCAAAGGATTGAGCTCTACATGCTCGGTCTTCCAAAAAGCATCAAACAAGGGGTGATGTCATCCAAACCCACTACTCATCAAGCCGCTATGAACATGGCTCGCCAACTAATTGAAACGGTTGACGAAATCGTAGTTCCGGCACCTAAGGCCGAGGATAAATCGGGCGGCAACAAAAGAAAATGGGAAGCTCCCCAATCAAGCAACAACAACTTTGCCAAGAAATCTTTCACTTCCGACGGCAAGAAGGGTTATGCCGGGAATCTACCTCTTTGCAACAAATGCAACAAACATCACTTTGGTGAATGTGGCAAGTTAATTTGCCACCGGTGCCAAGGAGTTGGTCATAAGGCCAACGATTGTAAAAGTGCCACTCCCGTTGCTCGAAAGTGGCCCAATGCACCAAAGACGGGCACTTGTTACGAATGTGGTCAAACGGGTCATTATAGAAATGCATGCCCGAAAAGGAAAGATAACACCAATACGCGCGGCCGAGCTTTCAACATCAACACCGAGGAAGCCCGGGATGACACTGAACTAGTCACGGGTACGTTTCTTCTCAACAATTCTTATGTCTCTTGCTTATTCGATTCGGGTGCCGATAAATGCTTTGTATCCAAGACTTTGACTCATTCTTTTAGCACTCCACCTCTTCCATTAGATACCACTTATACCATTGAAGTGGCTAACGGGAAACTATTAAGTGCCAACACATATTACCGGGGGTGTACGATAAACATTTTGGGTAAGGAATTTGAAATTGATTTGATACCCATGGAACTAGGAAGCTTTGATGTAATAATCGGTATGAATTGGTTAGTCAAAACGAAATCTCACATTCTTTGTGATCTTAACGCAATCCGAATTCCTATCGAGAATGGTGAACCTTTGATCGTCTATGGCGATAAGAGTTGCACCAGACTCAACCTCGTTTCGTGTATTAAAGTTAGAAAACTACTCCGTAAGGGTTGTTTTGCGATCCTTGCTCACGTTAAGAAAGTCGAGTCCGATGAGAAGCACATCGGTGATGTGCCAATTGTTAGTGACTATTCCGATGTATTTCCCGACGAATTGCCGGGTCTTCCACCTCATCGACCGGTTGAATTCCAAATCAATCTTATTCCGGGAGCCGCACCCGTAGCACGTTCACCATATAGACTCGCTCCATCCGAAATGCAAGAATTGCAAAGTCAAATCCAAGAACTACTTGACCGTAGTTTTATCCAACCTAGCCATTCACCTTGGGGCGCTCCGATTTTGTTTGTTAAAAAGAAAGACGGATCCCTACGAATGTGCATTGATTATCGTGAACTAAACAAATTGACGGTTAAGAACCGATATCCTCTTCCTCGCATCGATGACCTCTTTGATCAACTACAAGGGTCTTGTGTATATTCGAAAATCGATCTCCGCTCGGGTTATCATCAATTAAGGGTTAAGGGGGAAGATGTCTCCAAAACCGCTTTCCGAACTCGTTATGGTAGTTATGAATTCCTTGTCATGCCATTTGATCTCACTAACGCACCGGCGGTGTTCATGGATCTTATGAACCGCGTGTGCAAACCGTATCTCGATAAATTTGTTATTGTGTTCATCGATGACATATTGATCTATTCTAAAAATGAAGAAGAGCACGAACAACATCTTCGACTTGTGCTTGAACTTTTAAGACAAGAACAACTCTATGCCAAATTCTCCAAGTGTGAATTTTGGTTAAAGGAAGTTCAATTTCTTGGTCATGTTGTAAGTGATCAAGGTATTAAAGTCGATCCCACGAAAATCGAAGCCATTAGTAAATGGGAGACTCCTACTACTCCTACTCACATTCGTCAATTCTTGGGTCTCGCCGGGTACTATCGTAGATTCATCGAAAATTTCTCTTTGGTTGCACGTCCTCTAACCGCATTGACTCACAAGGGAAAGAAATTCATTTGGGCGACCGAACATGAATCCGCGTTTCAAATCTTGAAAACGAAGCTAACCACCGCTCCTATCTTGTCACTTCCCGAAGGCAATGATGACTTTGTTGTATATTGCGATGCCTCGAAACATGGTTTTGGGTGTGTATTGATGCAACGAACGAAAGTCATTGCTTATGCTTCTCGACAACTCAAAATTCATGAACGAAACTATACGACACATGATCTCGAACTCGGAGCCGTTGTCTTTGCACTTAAAATGTGGAGACACTATCTTTATGGAACCAAGAGTACTATCTTCACCGATCACAAAAGCCTTCAACACATTTTCGATCAAAAGCAACTAAACATGAGACAACGAAGGTGGATTGAAACCTTAAACGATTACGATTGCGAGCTTCGTTACCATCCCGGGAAGGCAAATGTAGTAGCCGATGCCTTAAGTCGAAAAGAAAGAGCGGTGCCTCTCCGTGTCTGAGCTTTAAACATCACCATTCACACAAACCTTAATAGCCAAATTCGGGTAGCCCAAGATGAGGCTCTCAAGGATGAAAACATCTCTCTCGAACACTTGAACGTCCTCACCTCTCGATTCGAAGTTAAAGAAACCGGACTCCGATATTTCGCCGGAAGAATTTGGGTGCCTAGTTATGGGGATCTACGAAGCCTTATTTTAGATGAAGCCCATAAGTCACGATACTCGATTCACCCCGGTGCCAATAAGATGTACCACGACCTTAAACAACTATATTGGTGGCCGAACATCAAAAGGGACGTAGCTACTTATGTTTCCAAGTGTTTGACATGTTCCAAAGTCAAAGCCGAACACCAAAGACCGTTCGGACTACTTCAACAACCCGAGATCCCGCAATGGAAGTGGGAAAGGATAACGATGGATTTTATCACCAAGCTACCAAAAACGACGGGCGGTTATGATACCATTTGGGTTATTGTTGACCGTCTCACCAAATCCGCACACTTCCTTGCCATGAAAGAAACGGACAAAATGGAGAAACTTGCACAACTTTACATTAAGGAGATCGTAGCCCGACACGGTGTACCATTATCGATTATCTCCGACCGAGATGGCCGTTTCGTTTCTAGATTTTGGCGTACATTGCAAGAAGCGTTGGGAACGCGTTTAGACATGAGCACCGCATATCATCCTCAAACCGATGGACAAAGCGAACGTACAATTCAAACCTTAGAAGACATGTTACGAGCTTGCGTGGTTGATTTCGGAAAAGCTTGGGACAAGCACTTACCTCTCGCCGAGTTCTCTTACAACAATAGTTATCACGCGAGTATTAAAGCCGCACCTTTTGAAGCGCTATATGGCCGCAAATGTCGTTCACCTCTTTGTTGGGCCGAGGTAGGCGACGTGCAAATCACCAGACCCGAACTCATTCACGAAACCACCGAGAAAATCGTTCAAATCCGAGATAGGCTTAGGACGGCCCGAAGTCGTCAAAAGAGCTATACCGACAAACGACGCAACGATCTTGAATTTCAAGTCGGTGACCGAGTAATGTTAAAAGTCGCACCTTGGAAGGGTGTAATCCGTTTTGGGAAACGCGGGAAGCTAAATCCGCGGTATATTGGTCCTTTCGAAATCTTGGAGCGTATTGAAACCGTTGCTTATCGTTTAGATCTTCCGCCTCAATTGAACTCCGTTCATCCTACCTTCCATGTATCTAACTTGAAAAAGTGTCTTGCCGAACCCGATATCGTCATCCCTCTCGAAGAACTTACTATTGATGACAAACTTCATTTTGTGGAGGAACCGGTTGAAATTGTGGACACCTCCGTCAAGACATTGAAACAAAGCCGAATCCCGATTGTCAAGGTTCGTTGGAATGCCAAAAGAGGACCCGAGTTTACTTGGGAAAGACAAGATCAAATGCAAAGGAAGTATCCTCATCTATTCGTGAATTCGGAAACGCAAGATCTCGAGGGAGAAACAACGACTACTACGCCTACTTAAATTTCGGGACGAAATTTCTTTTAAGGAGTAGGTAATGTAACATCCCGCCTTTTTCTATTTACTTTTCCATTATACTAATATAAAGTCCGTTATATGTTTATAACATCTCCCGTTGATGCGCGTTTTAAATTATCTCGTTTAGGTAATTCCCGCACCCGAACGAAAGTTGAGGGACTAAACTTGACAAGGGATCAAACCCTTGACTAGGTCAATGGGTCAAACCCCTTTCACCCATTCATTTCATCTCCATCTCTCTCTCTCTTTCTCTCTAGCAAGAACACACACACCCAAAACCAAATTCATTCAATCATCATCTAAATTCGATCTAGGAGGCTTACAACAAAATAAACTACATATTTGTGATCCTCTCTTCATCCTCTTCATTTTGGTACCAACTTCATCTCATTTGGGTAACTTTCTAAAATCACTAGATTTTGTGTTCTTGATGTTTTTAACTTATAAAAGTGTTAATTAGTGTCTATGGCTCAAGTCTAACATGAATATATAAATTTGTATGCTCGATCTCGTTGTTTTAGTGTAACTAGCATGAACTTGAATTTTGGTGTGTTGTTCTTGAATTTTGGATGATCATATGTTGTTAGATGTTAAAAGTTCATGTTCTAATTGTGTTCCTAGTATCATTAGCTTCATTTTGATGTATAGATTGATTTAAGAAACTTCATAAACGCGATTATTGATTTTGTGAACTTTTGGTTAGGGTTGACAACTCTTAAAACGAACTTTTGATGCGTTGAATGCTTGTTAATGTTATTGATAAGTGTTTAGTTGTGTTACATGTTTCATTACCTTCAAAACAGCATATCATATGTATAAATTGGATTCCCGAAACTTAAATTTCAATTGATAAACTTGAAACTTGAAAATAAACCTCTATTGATCACTTGACGGGATTTCGGTTATAGTATATGATGTTTTTGCTTGATGAAAAGTGCTTAGTTGCGTTCCTTGTCGAAAGAGCTTTCCGATGATATAAAATACATGTTCTAATTGTTTGCGGATCATAAAATGTGATTGTTTGTGTTTTGGTTCGTCCATTTGAGGAATACAGCAAACAGGGCCTGGGAAAAGATCAGGACGCCGTCCAGATACTTGGGACGCCGTCCCACCTTTTGAACTGGGACGCCGTCTAGCTTCTCGGGACGCCGTCCCAACCTTAAAACCGGGACGCCGTCTAGCCATTTGGGACGCCGTCCCATTTGGCTAAAACTGGCTGTTTGCTTTGGTCATTTGACGTGAAAATGTTTGCTATGCTACGGACCTCCGATTAACATGAAACTTGGACAACATGCTCATATATGATTATATAACTTAGAAAAATTGTCGGATACCCAACCCGACCCCGTTGACTTTTCTGTTGACTTTGACCCGACCAAGTTGACTTTTAATCAAACTTAACCAAATAATTGTGCAGTCGTTCTAACATGTTTTTATACTTGTACCTTGCATGAAACATGACAATTTGATTCACATGCTATTATGATCGAGTCTTAACGAGCCATAGGACTAATTGAACATCTTTGACCTATTGTGTTTACCGTTATTGATACAAACCTATTGTTTAGGTCAAGACTAGCATTGTTCTTTGCACACGTTTACTTGTCGAAGTACTTTACTACTCGTGCACTCAAGGTGAGATCATAGTCCCACTTTTACTCTTTTTGAACTTACATTTGGGATGAGAAAACATAAACATTTCTTTTACTAAGTGAACACAAGTACAGGAAAACAAACATTCTACATACGAGTTTAGAACAAAATCCTCAATTCGATTATCATTAGTTACACTTGCCGGGTGTAAGCGAGAACTTATGTTGTATGGATCCATATGGGTTTGACAAACCCTCATTCAAACGGTTCGCTACCGTTTACGAATGAAATATATTTTCGAGAAACAGTGTATGTTCTAGCACTAAGTGATGGGGTTCAATGGAAGGAAACGTTAAGCATTGATAATTGGGTGCTCGTGAAACAAACTTTTGGAATGTATTACTATTATTTCATTGATGCAAATCTTGTGGTTCACTTGTACTTACTTACTTAAACCTATGATTTCACCAACGTTTTCGTTGACAGATTTCTATGTTTTTCTCAGGTCCTTGAACGATACATGATACATGCTTCCGCTCATTATTTTGATACTTGCATTGGATGTCGAGTATATGTGCATACATGGAGCGTCTTTTGACTTTATTTAAAACTGTGTCGCATAGGATTTCGTTTGTACTTAACTTTGTGACGAAACTTTTGGATGAACAATTCTTGTAAACTGGGGAACAATCTTTACTTTTGAAATGAATGCGACATCTTTTGGTCAAACGTTGTTTTAAAGACTTATGACCACGTAACGGGACCTAAGTAGACGGCGCCGTCAAACATGATTTGGTCGGGTCGCTACACACGTCACGTAACGAAAAGTACTAGTTTTCTAAGCGTACGAAAATGCATTCGAGAAACCGGAAGCGGGACATAAGTCGAACGTAAACGTACAAGACATCGGAACTAAGATTACAAGTTAACTAGGCACGAGAGTATAATATAATATATAATTAATTAATTTAAATTATATATATTATATTAATTTAATATTATGTCGACGAGGAAAATAACAAAAATCATGTGAGCTGGAAAAGGACCCCATGCGATCGCATGGGAATCCCTCTACCAAGCCATGCGATCGCATGGCACATGGATTCAGCAAAAGTCCTATAAATGCTCCTGTTTTTGCCGAATGTTTTACACTAAATTCAATATCTCTGCTCTCTCTATATATAATTATATTTATGTTATTATTATTATTATTATTATTATTATTATTATTATTATTATTATTATTAAGATTAATATTATTATTAATCTTATAGTCCGGAGTATTATTAATTAGTATTATACATAAAATACTACGACGAGGTCATGAGCATGTCACTTTCAAAACAAGTTTTCAAACGGGTTTAAGCTAAGGAAACTATGAGTTATAGCTATGGAGATTATGGGTAATGTTCATGGGTATTATTCGCAAGTCTAACCTAGTGTTTATCATCTCCGTTGCGTCTACGTACTTTCCTGCAATATTGAATCACAATATTGATACATGAGCATTCATATCTTATCTTTTATATATTAATAGTGTATACATGTCTAGTGCTCGAGTATATATGTTTATGCATGCTAGTATGCTAAATTTCGTCGTTAAACAGTTTATGATGAATCACAAATTAAATACATATATTACTAATAAAAGGTATATGATATGCATGTTTTTGGAAAGCTGGCGAAAAATCAATAACTTTTCATTTAGATATCGTATGATTTCGATGAACGAATTAAAAGATATGATCAACTGAATTATGATTGACGTTAATTGAAATTGCTTTTGAATCTGCAATTAATATTTAAACAACTTGTTTATAAGATTGATAAATTGAATTTTTAAATATTACCAGCGGAGTAAATGAATTCTTATATAAGGCACATCTCGTTTTGTTGAACAATTGTCAAAATTGATTGTTTTATCATATTTTAAAGCCTTATAAAAACTATAGTTTAATTTTACAAAAATTAGGAAACTATGTGAAATGTTAAAATGTTTCGATTGCCATAATCATTCAACTATTGTATTGAGTCAGATTGACTTTTTGAAATGACTTTTGATAACTTTTGTATGTCGATCTAGATCATTAGGATTGTGATACACTATGACCTGACCTAGCTTGATAGACAATTATTGACCAACATATGTTCTCTAGGTTGAGATCTACGGTTATTTGGTATTCCAAGTTTCGGTCACATTTCGGTGAATGACTTTATGTGATGCTAAGGTGAGTTTATAGATCCCTTTTTAAATGCTTTAAATATTTTTGGGCTGAGAATACATGCAATTTATTTTAAACGCAATGGATACAAGTACATACTTAATTCTACACTAAGTTTGAACTGAAAATCCCTTAGCTTTGGTAACTAGTAACTGCCAGTTATAAGAACTAGTGGGCGCGAGTAGTAGTATATGGATCCATAGGGCTTGATATCCCCGTCTGAGCTAGAGCACTAGCCTTTTAACGGACGTATGCTATTTGAGAAGCGTACACGTTGGTTTGTGTGTATTATTAAGATGATTATACAAAGGGTATAAATTATATACGTTAAGTTTAGTTACCAGGGTGCTCAATTTCGTAGAATATTTTGATAAACGTTTCTGGATGAAACAACTGAAATCTTGTGATCCACCTTTATGTACAGATTATGCAAAACATTAAAACTATGAACTCACCAACCTTTGTGTTGACACTTGTTAGCATGTTTATTCTCAGGTTCCCTAGAAGTCTTTCACTGTTTGCTTATATGTTAGACAAGCTATGTGCATGGAGTCTTACATGGCTTATTTTTCAAGGAAACGTTGCATTCACCAAATCATCACCATGTATCTTATTTTGACTGCATTGTCAACGGAAGTACTATTGTAACCTATTATATTACGGTGATTGTCTATATGTAGAAATCATCAGATATCGAAAACCTTTGATTTAAATATTCATTTATGGTGTGCCTTTTCAAAAGAATGTAATATTTACAAAACGTATCATATAGAGGTGAAATACCTCGCAATGAAATCGATGAATGACGTATTCGTCCATATGGATTTGGAGCGATCGTCACAAAACATGTGCAAGTCTTGACCTAAACAAGTAGATCGTATCAATAACGGTAAACACGGTTGGTCAAAGTTGTTCAATTAGTCCTATGGCTCAATACGACTCGATTATATAGCATGCGAATCAAGTTGTCAAGTTTCATGCAAGAATCAAGTATACAAGAAGAATAGAATGGTTTAAACAAGTATTGGTTAAGTTTGAACAAAAGTCAACTTTAGTCAAGTCAAAGTCAACGAAAAAGTCAACACGCTCGGGTCGGGTCCCGAACTATTTTTCTGAGCTTATTACTCATATATAAGCATGTTAGAACAAGTTACATGGTAATCGGAGGTGCGTAGCATAGTTAGAATTTTTGGTGTATATGTAAAGCTGATCAGTCCCCAAACGCGACCAATGTCGCGCCGCGACATAGGAGGGCCGCACCGCGGCATATAACGTGAGCTGGTGCCTGGGTCGTTTCAAATGTCTAAGTCTCAAACCAAGTTTCATTCAAACACAAATTACGAACCGTAAACATTCAAAACACGTATCTTATATCATTGGAAAGGAAATTTGACGAGGAATACAACTAAACACGTTTTATCAATCAAATTCATCATTTACAATAACTGAAATCTTGCCAAAAGATCATTATTTAACGTTTCAAGCTCAAAAATGCAAATGGCGATTCGGGAATCCAATTTACACATACGATACGCCGTTTCGAAGGTAATTAAACATACAATACAACTAAATACTTACTAACAATATTTCATAGCATTTAATGCATCAAAATTCATATTCAAGGTTACTAAACCCTAACAAAAAATCACGAATTCAACAATTTTGTTAATGAAGTTTTTCTAAATCAACGTACATACCAAAACGAAGCTAACGATGCTAGTAACACGTTTAATACATGAACTTTAACATTTAAACAACATTTAATCAATCAAAATCAAAGATTAAACTAACCCATTTCAAGTGTTCATGCTAGTTACACCAAATAACAAGATCGAGCATACAAATTACATACACGACATCACAATGAGCCATGGACACTAATTAACACCATTTCAAGTCTAAAGGTCTAATTTATGAAAATTAGAGATTTTGAAAAGCTTACCCCAAGCTATGAAATTGGTAAAAAATTAAAGAGGATGATGCAAGGATCACAAATATATAATTTGTTTTGATGTTTGATTGTTAGATTGGATTTAGATGATGAATTAGTGAATTGGGTGTTTGAGAGTAAATATGGAAGTAGTAGAGAAAGAGAGATGAGATTGAATGAATGAGTGGTGGTGGTGGTGGGTTGACTAGTTGACATAGTCAACTAGTTTGCCCACTTGGCAACTTTAGTCCCTCGAGTTTGAAAGCGGGTGCGTGAATTAACCAAACGAATTATTTTAAAAACGCTAGAGTAAACAAGAGATGTTACAATTACATAACGAAAATATTGGAAACACTTATTAATGGGGGATACGAATTTAGATAATGAAAGATATTATCAAAAAAAAAAAGACGGTGTTAAAATAAATTTAACGGAAAAAGGCGAGATGTTACAACTATTATCAGCACTAACATCTTCACCAACCCCGAGTGGATTATCATAGACTTTAAATGTAACACCCCAATTTTTCAAGGTAATATTATATTTGAGGTTTTATATGAACTAGTAAAAGAAGAGGGACCAAAGTTGCCAATATTAATTGTTGCTATATTATATTAAGGATAAAGAGTGCTAGTTGATACTAGAACTCTTTAGAATAGTTGAGAAGAAGAAAAGGAAGAACGGTTAGGAAGAAAATAGAGAAACTAGGGTTTTCCAAATTTGGTGATTTTAATTCATGAAAGCAAGAATTGGAGCCATCAAGGATGTTAGTAACTCAAAGGAAGTAGGAATTTCATCATCATCTTTTCTATATACTCTAGTTTGAGGTTTTCTCAAAAACTCTAAAATTCAAGGTATGCATTTGGTTGAAATTAGATAAAATCTATTAATGATACATGTTTTGATAGTGTTTTGAGAGTTGTTTGTGTTATGTTTATGCTCACAAATGAATTTTAAAAGTTAGAACTTCCATGATACTATAGAACTTGAAGTGGGTTTTGATGCAAGTTATGTTTATGAATTGTTTACACTTAAAAAGCTATTACATGATGTGTTGAGGTAAGAACTTGTTGAAAGAACAAGTTTGATGAGAAAAGATGAGTGTTTTATTATGTTATTGGTTAAATTCAAGTATATGCACATAAGGTGTTTGTGAAAATGTCACAATGAGAGTAAGAATATGGTTTTTAAGTTAACTTGTATGGAAAAAACTCATGAGCTAGTCATGAGATAATTTGATGTGTTAATGTTGTTAAAATCTTGATGCATAAAGGAAAGGGGTAAATGGTTTAAGGTTGTATTGTTTGATCAAGTAAGTACGAAAATATGAGACTAACGGGATTAGCATAATGTTAGGTGCTAGTCAAGGAAAAGGAGCTACAAGGGATCAAGAAAGTGCTTTAGAGTAAGGTGAGTTTATAGGGGGTAACTTGGGCGGGTCAAGAGTGGCTTAGTGCTCCCGGATTGCATCCATGCAAGAGGGTGACGACTAAGTGCACTAGATGATTAGCTTAGATAGGATTATTAGGCTTTTTCTAATAATTGTATCTATGGTTGATGTTTAGCTTAGGCATAATCATTAGGTTCGCCTAATGAATGTGTCTATGGTACGATTTAAGCTTAAACACTTTGGGTGTCTATGTATGTATGTTTTATGTGAGCTTAGGCATATGCGTATGTCTATGGTTTTATGGTTAGCTAGGCACTATTCTAGGGTAAGCCTAGTATTAGTGTCTATGGTATGTTATGATCGGATCCGAGTGATGAATGAAACCTTCGGGTTGAAAGATTATGATAATGTTCATGTTATGTAATGTTCCAATTTTACTAGCCTATAACTCACTGAGCTTATAGCTTACCCCTTTTATGTTGTTATATTTTTATAGGTTCTAAAGGTCATCGCGAAGGTAAGGAACCGGCTTAAAGTTAGTGGAGCATTGGGACTTGTAGCTATACGCTTGGTCACCTACGTGCCTCCCGTGGTCTTTTCCCAACAATTACTATACGCTTCGAACATTCACATATCATATTCAATTCCCAAATTAATTAAAAAAAATTCAACTACAATAATCCACGCACACATGAATGAGACTTGCAATCTTGTCTTATTTTTGTTTTATGTGTCTTTTTTGTACATTGTTAATATAAATCAATTAAGAAAGTGACACATACTCTTGAATCATGAAAGATTCTTGAACTAGGCTATGTATCATGATGTTTGAACATTTATAGTTCTATGTATGTGGACTTTGATCGAATTCGAATGAAATATATGATGTAGACGTCGCAATGCAAAACCAGTGAACGTCGACTTCGTGAATTATATACCGGTACTCTGGTAGTGTATTCTGTGTGCTTGGACTCAAATGAAATAATATAAATTGATTTGATGTTGACATAAAAAGAATAATGAAGAGTGACTTCATCGCTTAATAAATATTTTCCTTTAATACTCTTATAAGATAAGATGATTATATTTCATAGACATATTATTATTATTCATGTTTAAAATTTATAATAAATTTATAATAATACATTTTATGATAAACTGTAAAAAGTACTTCCAAATCGAAATTTAGTACTGCGTTCAATACCCACGAGATGATTAAGATCACTAGTAGAGTCGTAGTCACGAATGTCACTGATTAAAGCTCAAAAAAATTTACATTATTCAATGATATCATTCAAAAAAATTTACATTATCTAATAGTGCTACTACTTATAAGTCAAATTTTTTTTTTCTTCACTAAATGTCGTATTTCACTGGTAGCCCGTGCTACCAGTGATAAGGTACATCCGCCCCTGGATCACCCCACATAACTTCACATTTATGAGCTCATGAATTATATATTCAGTATATTTTAGGCAATAAGTATATTTTAGGCTTATGTTTGGTGGTTCTGTTTATTTTTCATTTCAATTGTATTTCTTGTAGTGTCCGCTCTGTATTCAATGTAGTCGTTCATGATGTTTAGAACAAACAGAGTGTGTGTCAATAAGTTTTGACCGCGTGTGACCAAGTACTCCCACAACAGATCGTTATGATCGATCTGCTCAATGTTGCTCTACCGGAACCAAGGTTTTATTATATATATACATATTAAATATTAATATTTTTGTCAAAAAAGAAAAAAAAAATAAGTTTTTGAAATTTTATATATTATAAAAAGCTAATACTTAAAATATGCGATTAAAGTTTGAAAAGTACAAGTGAAGGTTAAGAAGAGTCAAGGCGAACATTTATTTTGTTTTCCAAATAAGTTAATAATATTGAACGGATTCGAACCAAGGCAAATCACGACATAAAGAACTAACTTAAACAAACTGTCCCACCAAGAGGGTGGAAACGCACTTTACTAGGTTATTAAGTGTGTCAAACACACCAACAAAGAAACCCTAAATTTCAAAAGAACTAAAAAGATATAAACAACAACAAGCGTTGATGATAGAGAGAACACTGACAGCCAAACGCAACAAACAAACACAAACAAAAACTTATAAACTTTCACCCTCGACTTCCTTCTAAATAACCACCACGATTCCATCGCCCCGAAGAGAACGTCATCGGGAGGCAAAATTAGAGAAGTTTCCAAGAAGTCAAACCAACAAGGCAAAATTAGAGAAGCTGTCAAGAAGCTAAACCAACAACACCACACGACCAAGAAGAGGCGTCCGAAAAATTTATCACCACCAATAGCACCTCGGCACCAAGAGCCCGGAAGACGACGGCAAAAAATCTAAGCCTCCACCACTCACCGAGAAGCAGAGTACCTACGGGGTACTCGTCGCCTATCCAAAGAGAGTAACGAGACCGAAATCTGATCTACATAAGAAGCATAAATCGAGCGAGGTTACAAACCCAATAACCACAAACAACCCAGATCTTAGAAGTGCAAGACACATACATACTAGCAAACGAGAGAAACACACAAGCCGGCACACCTGGCTCCCTACCAAACCTCCAACAACTGCCATGAAGATGGAAAAAAAGAGGAGGACAGCCGGAGAAACCATGTCATTAAACTGAGAAAGAAAAAGAAAGGGATGAAGATTCAAGCCACCACTGAGATGTCGGTGGCTGGAGGAGGAAGACGACAACGTATTAACAATATACGTGGAGAGCAAGTTACTTGATATACATGGAGAGCAAGTTTAGGTTTAAATATTGTACAGATATACTTGTCATATTTATGTAGCTTTATCTTTCTGTCCAAGTTATGTATTGTATATAACTATGAATAATTTCAACCTCACAATGTGTGACAAATTATTTTCTTATATGGTATTAGCCTGATTGATCCTTAACCCTAAATCACCTCATTCGATTTCTTTTTCTTTTATTTTCTTTCTGGAATCAACACAGAGGGCGACGAATTAATTAGGTGGCGATGGTTGGAGTTTATTTTCTTGAGGGAGCTGACATTTAACTGAAAGAGGCTGATCACAATTTAATTCCTATATCCCTTTCTTTTGGTGAATACCATTTAACTTTTTCTTAACTTTGCAACCGACTTGAAGATGGATTTACACATAATCTCCATTGCGCTTACTTGTTAACCTCAAGACAATTAATTGACTTCAACACAATAAATTGATTCGTGCCTCTACTTGTTGATGTAGATTTGAAGCATTCTTTTTTATCCTAAGCCACAACACAACATTATTATACTCGCGTGACTGGCCATCATGACAAGTCATGCTTTTAGTAGACGACCTCCTCAATGTCAGTTACGTCGTAATGACAAGCACTATGCTTTTGCGTGTCTCGATCTCTATACTTATGCATCTCGCTCATCTATTTTTGGTGCTAACTTGGCTCAAGCCTTTCATACAAATTTCCATGTGAACTTATTTGGTATATTAATTCAGGGCCAGCCGCACGCATGACTCCATCATCATCATCATCATCATCATCATCATCATATCATCTTGACTCAGCCGCACCCTACTCAGGCAAATTGAAAGTCATGGTTGGTAATGGTAATTCGATACCGATATCACATATCAACTCTTCCCTCATATCTAAGGATATTAAATTGCTATATGTTCTTTATTGTTCCTTATATAACAAAGAATCTTTGATCCATTAGAAAATTGGCATATGCTAACCCGTTGACATATCATTTGATGACCATGAGTTTGTTATTGAGAATCGTCTCACAAAATAAGTTTTTGCAACATGTCGGCGTAGGCAAAATCTCTATGTGCTTGAGGTGGGACACACGAATTTTCTTTCGAAGTTACATTTCATCAAGCTTCATGACTTTTTTGAACGATGGCATAGTAGTCTAGGACATGTCTGATTTTACACTATGTTATTATTAAATAAATTAGGACGGTTATCGGTGACATCCCTATTATCGAAATTCGGCATTTGTTCATAAGGTAAACTCTTTAAGAGTAAATGCTTATACTCTATTAATAACCAAAAATGTTTTTCTCATGTCTTAGACTTGATACATTGTGATTTATGGGGCCATGCTCTTGTTACATCTACGCTTGAATACATATACTATGTAATTTTTGTGGATTACGTCTCACGTTTCACTTAGTTTTACCGGCTAAAGGCAACATATGATTTTTTCAGGTTGTTTACAGCTTTCTTAAATCTTGTACAAACTCAATTTGAGCACAAGTTTAAAGTGTTTCAAAGTGACGGGGTACAAAATTTATTAATGCCTTAGTTAAATCTATACTTTTGGACAATCGTAAGCATCATCGCTTATCGTGTCCTTCTACACAATAAAAAATGGTAGAGCTGAGCGCAAACACCGTCACATCACTGAAACAAGGTTGGATACGATGTTTCACTCGTATGCCCCCACTTCTTTGTGGCCTAATGCTTTTAGCCCTGCTACATACATTATTAATAGGCTGTCACCCGTTATTTAAATGACTACCGTTTACACAAACTTGATCCTCACAGTATTCATGAGTTTTTATTTAATAAAAAGGGTTTCATTGTCTGGATACGTCATGCACAATTTGATGAAGCAGTTTTTCAATTCAAAGGAAATTTACCCTCTGTTGATCTTGCAAGTTTGGTACTTTTGTATTAAGTGGATGCATGATATTTCTCATCCACGCTATGTTTCTCACGCAATATCTACCTCGTTTTACTCAGTTTTTATTTCTAAAGTGCTCAAAAGGTTATGATCTTGGGTTCAATCGCGTTCTGAGTACTATTGCAGTTCTAAGTGTAAATTTGGTGTAAAATTAACCAAAGTGTGCAAATGATCAAGAAAACTGCAAAGTGCTCATCATGGCAACAAGAACGACGTTCCACTATCTAAGAACGTCGTTCCATCATCAAGAACGACGTTCCAAAGCCAGGAACGAGGTTCTACCTGGGAAATTTACAAGAAAACGGTAACAGAAGAAGATGGAATTCTAGCACGATTCAAGAACGCCGTTCCATAATTCTAGAACTCCATTCCAAGCATGAAGACAAGGAACAGCGTTCCTTAAAGAGGAACGACGTTCCACCTGCGTTTTTTGGGCAGTTTTTGAAGAGTATAAAAAGGAAGAGATTAAGGGTTTCAAAGAGGGAATTCACTCAATAGCATAGTAGTTCGTGGTGGCTGATTAATTTAGGGTTTTATAGATATTTTATTAAGGTTTCCATCAAGTTTTCATCATCTATTCCATTCTACATCAAGGTTTTGAAGATTGAATCAAGATCTAAAGCTTGTTCTTCATCATCTTCATCTAGTCACTTTTGTAATTTCTTAAGTTTGGTACAATTTACTCTTGTTTATTGCTTAATCATATTTGGATTTACTTTATTAGCTTCTATTGATCTTGTTCTAGCCATGATTGGCTAGATTTTATTATGTGCATTTGTTTATGAAACTTGTTAGCTAAAGGGTCGTTCATATTGATGATTTATGATTGTGTTTAGATGAATTTATAGTTGATGATTGTAATTTGTCATTAGAATTAGTCACAAGATCCTTTGTTATGATTGTTTTGAATTTGACTTTGATTATATGAGTTGTGTAGCATTCAAAGGGATTTGATTAGTGAAGCAATTTGTACTTCAACACTTAGGTGATCTCGACAACGAATTAAGGCTTTCAAGGGATTGGGGTCTTGGTTTGGGTTGGTAATCAATTGGTCCTTAGTCAACATAGTGAGGTTTGGTTTTCTTAAGGGATTTTGATCACCAAAAGGTTTTAGGGGACTTTAACCTAGGCTAAGTACTTGTGATAATTGCATGATTCAACTAAGATCAATTGGTATAAGCTTATGGGAATTTGCAAGTATTAGTTTGAGCACAAAACATCTAGTAGGGATACTAGTCCAAAGTTTGAACACAATTAGACTTTAAGTGAACAAAGAACAACCTGAATGCTTCAAGTGGACTAAACGAGTGCACATGCTTTTTATATTAATATTTATTTAATCACCTAATTCTTAGTTTAAATTAAATTAGTATTCTTAATACCTAAACTTCAAAAAGCCCCAATCAAACACAACTTAGGATGATTATGAGTTTACATAGATTCAACTAGTAACTACCGCTCTTTTGGGACGAACTTTAAACGGAACACTTGCTAATTACAACTACCGAGTCATAGTTTCTCGTGAGTTTGTTTCATAGTCGAGTCAAATTTAATTCAATTATAAATTTAGAAGAGAGTAGAAGCATGTGTTTGAAACGAAACATCATCAATGCAACAGCTCCTATTCAGCCTTCTACTTCACCTGAAACTATGGTTTCTAGTTCACCTATTTCATTTGCCACAACAATAAAGATTCATCATGTGTGTTATGTCCTGATCATGCCCATGAACATGATATGCCCTCACCTGTCACTGCAGCCTTGCCCATTTCTGTAACATCTATTGTCTCTACACCAGTTCTTACTCAGGGTCACCTTATAGTCCAATGCTCAAAAGTGGGTATATTTAAACCGAGACATATCTTGGACTTCAGTTATCGCCTTCTCGTCGTCACCAAACTTTATTATCATATGTCGAACCTCGTGGTTTCAAATCTGCCGCAAAGGATCCAGGTTGGTTTGCGGCTGTGAATGATGATATATGTGCCTTACATCGCAACTACACTTGGTCTCATGTTCCAAGACCTAAACATGCTAATGTTGTTGAATCCAAATGGGGTCTTCAGACCAAGGATCACTCTAATATCTCATTCAATCGCTATAAGGCTCGCCTCGTGGCACAAGGGTTTACTCAAATTCCATGGCTTGGTTATTCTGCTACCTTTAGTCTGGTGGTCAAAGCTTCACTTGTGTGCATTGTGCTCTCGCTTGCCACTCTTCAAAAGTAGCCATTACGTCAGCCTGACGTGAAAAATGTATTTCTCAATCTCATGTTACGGAATTTGTTTTCATGGAAGAACCACCGGGTTTCATTAATTCACGATTCCCTACTCATGTATGTCAACTAAAGAAAGCTTTATACGGCCTCAATCAAGCCCCTAATGCTTGGTTTCAACGGCTTAGCTACTTTCTTCTTTAACTTGGTTTTAGTAACAGTCGCATTAATCCATCCTTCTTCATCGACAAACATGGTACATGTCTCCTTTATTTGCCTTTTCATGTTGATGACTTGATTCATACAGGAAATGATTCTACATATATTTGAAAACTTATTACTCGGTTGCACGATGAATTTTACATCACAGACCTCGGTCAACTTAGTTATTTGTTGGGGTTTAAGGTGCTTTAATTGGATTCTGGTCTATTTCTTAGTCAAAAAAAGTATGCTTGTGACGTTCTCTCTCGAGCCAAACTTCTTGATACTAAGTGCAACACCGTACATTTTTTCAAAATCATAGCGGAAGTTTTAGAACATATAATATTTAAACATAACGTAATACAATGTCATTAACGACCACAACCAGTGTTACTTTTACCCAAAAACATGCAATAATAATTACCAACATCAGAGTTTTGCCGTAGTGTCAAACATAACCAAAGCAACTAGAATCATAACGCAAAGTGAATGAAATATCCAGACGAATATCACTATACAATCGCAAGCCCATCTTCTACCAAAAACAGATAACATACATACAGTATAACAAGAGGACCGACTTTCTGGTCGGGCCTGCAATCACTAGCTGATTGGTCTAGAGTTTACCGATAGTGTTTGCTACCGACTCTCTACTGTAGTCTTCCTGACGCAACTCATGCGTCATTTAAACTATACTGCTTAGATAGTAGTGATTAGACCTAACCTACCTTGTCAAAGGTTGACCCTTTTCACTTGCCTTGTCGAAGGTGACCACTTCTGCACATAAAATCACTTATCCACATTTAAGAGCATATAATAGTATTGTAATCATGCAATCATGGAATCAGTAACACCACCTGTTACTCTATATTATCCATAAGGATAGTCCCACGCACCTGACAACAACAAGTACTCAGAGTTCTAATATTATCGAGCCTTTGCTTTTTCCTTTATTAGCTGAGAATATCATATTCCAAGTTAGTATACCTTTCAAAATCATACTTAATAACGTTATAACAGCCAAACAACTTAATATTCCAACACGACACTTGGGTCAAAATTGCAACTGACCCATTCACTTCCGCAACACATACGCGCGTGAGTCACTCATGTGCGCGCATGAATCAGTTATGCACGTGTGTGACTAGACACACGTACATGAGATCCAGTCGAACACAATCACATGCAAGGTTTACATACGCACGTTTGTGACTAGACTCGCGCTTGATGTTTGGTTACACACTTGTATGGCTAGGTACATAAGTGTCTGGTGAAGAGACATACACACGAGTGTAAGGTTCATACGCGCGGATGTAAGGGACGTACGTGTGGGTGTAAGATACATACACGTTCTGAATACTCACGCTTCTGATAGGGTACATACACGTTGGTTCAAGGTACATACGTGCGGGGTGTAAGGTACATACGTGCGGGGTGTAAGGTACATAGACGCATGTGTAAGGGACATACACGTCTGAGCTGAGGAACAACAGAAACAGCTGCTGTTACGGGTTGTAAACATCAATTTTGACATTTTGAACCATTTTTCTCAATCTAACCATGAAAACACTTCACAAAACATCTTTATATACTATATAATCATCAAATAACCAAAACAAACACTTCAATTGAAAGATTTGGGTCAAAACCCGTTTTGTAACAACCTTTTACAAAACTAAAGATTAAACACATATTAAGCTATGAAATCGTTAACAAATTACCTTGTTTTGATACTGAAATCAAGGACATAAGATTTCACAGTTTAATTGAACCCAAGAAACAACAATCAAAGTTAGGGTTTTGATGGTTTAAGGGTTCGTATGTGCTAGGTTACTAAATAGGAAAGAATAAGAATACATAGAGTATATATTCATAATTTTACTTCCATTGATGGAGACCGAGCCACTCATCACACGATCATTTTACTCGTCATCTGAAACACAATACGCCTCGTTAAACAGCCATAACGAGGTCATAACGAGGCCCAAATTAAATTTTACCGTTTTATACTAATCTAGCAATTCATCATAATTAGCTGGATAGAATACATATACCTCATTTCTTTGAACGCTTGAGTTCTCACCTTGTTCTTCTTGGAAGTAAGATTCAGCTTCATCTTCACTATGATCATCTTGACTTGAAGAGTATCTTGAATCCATAAAACAAAAGTCTCCATCTTCATCTCCATCTTGAGTATCTATCCAAATTCCTTCAAGACATTCAGGTCTTGTTAAGTCTTTCTTGAACACATTCTTCTTCAAGCTACTAGAAGTCTCTTCTTCTTGAGAGCATAGGTGTCCCAACATTCCTTTGCACTTTCACAAGAAAGTATTTTCATTCTTTCTTCACTTGGAAGAACTCTATGAAATAGTGATATAGCATTAAATTGCCTTAGTACTTTGGTCATTACTTCACCATTTTGAAATGTTGAGAACACCACATTTGAGATTCTTGAGGAACAAGACTTCCTTCCTTGATGATCCTCCATATGTCATAATCATTTGATTTGACATAGATTTCGAATCTTAAGTTATACACATAGACATCTTCTTTATCAAAGATTGGTGCTTCTCTAGCCAATCCTTTTAGGTATACCATTGTTTGAGTTGATCCCAAGAACATGTAACTCGGGTTTTTGCACAAAATAATTTTTGACACAATCAAAAATGTTTCTAGAGCAAAGGTTCAAACAACCGCTCTGATACCAAGTGTAAGTAACTAGGGGGTGAATAGTTACATAATACGTTTTCTAAAACTTTTTTGATGATTATCAAGATTTAATCAACCTTGATCAACTTAATCGACTCAAACTCAATGTGTGTAGTGTTTATGTTTGAAATAATGCGAAAATTAAAGTAAAGAACATAAAACAATGATCTATAGTGGTTCAGGTGGATGTTAACTAATCCACCTTAATCCACTCCCCGATATACTAATCGGGAGTTTGCTTCACTAACTCCAAACCCGGTGAAGATTCGTTTTACAAATCTTGTACTCTTAGTAGACAATAAACCTAATCTTTCTATCCCTTCTAAAGATTACCTCTAGCTTGGATCAACTTGTATTCACCTTGGAAAAGTATTAATTCCTAATAGAATTAATCAACTTCCTAGTCCCCTTTAAGAAAGATGATAACTAAGCTAGCTTATGCTTCTAGTTACAAAGTACAAGACTCACCCTTTTAGTGATGAAAATTCTAAGACAATTCAAAGGATAATACAACACTATGTAAACTCACAAAGATAGTAATTTGATATTAAGTTTACAACACTTATAGTAATTTGATAGTAAGTTTACAACACTTCTAAAATCTATGAGATCATAGAACTTCTCTTCCTAATCACAAATATATAAGAGTTAAGATCTTATGATTCTCTGATGAGTTAGAGTTGAAGCATGCAAGAGGGTCTAATCTTCAAAGCTTTCCAAGTCGTTCTATTTATAGAGAGAGACAAAAAAACTAGCTGTTGTTGCGGCTCAGACCACGGTCGACCGTGGGTCAATCGCACTTCGCCAGGTCTTTTTCACCTAGCCGTTGTATTACCATTCGAATCCATTCAAACCTGATTCTTTTGGCCTCTTTACTTCATTTAATACCTGCAAAAGATACCCAACATCCTATACAAATACTATATGTATTAAGTGCATGATTCTCCTTGGATGTGTTCTTTTGATAGTGACTTGTCATGACCAAAGAGGGAAGTTTAAAATTCTTAGATACAAGTCTTGATAACCAATTGAAGTAATCTCAGATTTTTCATAATCTTTTGTTTGTTTTTAACACACTTGCTTAAGTTCTATTGGTTGGTCAACATGTCATTGATGACACTAACCCAATTAATCACTAAGCATGCTATTATTTGTCTTTAAGCTTACACATGGAATAATTAGATATATTCATGATGTCTTACTTAGTGAAACAAATAAGTTCAATTAATCATGTTGTAAGACATTATGTTAATCAAGATTAAGACATTCTTAGACATGTTGCTAAACTTAAACATGCTCCTTTTAATATTTCAATATGTGTGTAAATAATTCTTTAAGCACTTAAGTCCATTTAATTATGACACTTCAATTGTTGTCAACCAAGTTACACTTAATGCATTTAGATAGGCTAAGCATACATTTGCAATTTCCTAACTTATAGCAAGACAAAGTTCATTCATACATATTAAGTGAGTAAAAGCAAGTTGGCAAATAGCACATAGTCAAGTAATACTCATGTAGTAATAGCAAGTAGTCAAGTAATACTTATGTAATGACTAGAAAGAGATCACTTAGTAATTAATCTATGATTAAACACATAGTGATAACAATATACTAAGGCTATGCAAGTTTACTTGCAATGTGACACTTTGCAAGATTAATGTATAAGTATACATTAATGTTCAACACATGTACAAGGAAGGATCAACTCTTGGTTGGGACTTGATGACCATCCTAAGTATGTCTAGATACATTTTAGGAGCACAAGTTATTTTGCAACACTTATGTGTTATCCTTAATCAAGGCTAAAATGTCATTAAGGTGTCATTAGGTGTGATTAACAAAGATTATCTTTCTAGTGACCAAAACTCTTTTGAATATGAAGAGGGCAACTATTCTAAGCATGTTGAAACAGGTTTCGTGATATATTGATGCCCTGAAGGGGTCAAACTTTATTTGATCAAGAGATTTGGACAGAACAAACTGTAGTCGACCCACGGTTAGCCGTGGAGTTGATCGTGTACCCGGTTTCTCATAAACCAAAGTCCAGGACTCCCACGGTCTGACCTGCAATCGACCGTGGACTCAAGCCGTGTGGCATCTGAGTTTTGTTTTCTATTTGTTTTCCCTAATGTTTTTACTCTTAACACATTTGGTTTGGTCTTTTGCTAGAGTAAATGTGGATTAGTAAACCTGTATATTTATGTCAAGATGTCTACCATTACTTTTGGTTATGTGCACGTGTCGTCATCAAAACACTTATTATCGTTGGTTAACATTAATATTATCATTAAGCATAAACTAACATTCTCCCCCAACACTCCGACAAGTGATCATTTTCAGGTTGTCAATTGTATCTTACGATATCCGAAAGGAAATATCAACTATGTTCTTCGGTTTCACATGCCACGAACCCAACTTTGCTTGGTTATTAAGATGCGGATTGGGCTCGTTATTGAGACGCGACACTCTACTTATGGTTATTCTATTTTTCTTGATGGTAACCACGTCTATCGGAGTGCAAAAAAAAAAAAACAATCAAGTGTACTGTTGCTCGTTTTAGTTGTAAATACTGCTGCTGAGATCATATGGATTACTCGTCTTCTACATGAGCTTCATGTGCTCCCTCCGGATCGACCCACGATACTTTGTGACAATAAGAGTGTTTTTTTAAGTCGAAATTAGGTTTCTCGAAAACACGCGAAGCATATTGACATTGACTACCACTTTATTCACGAGCTTGTCTCTTCTGGCAAATTGTACACCAAATTTGTTCCAACGACACATCAAGTTGCTGACATGATTTTCACAAAGAGTCTTCTTTGACCATTGTTCGAATCTTTTCGTACCAAGCTACGATTCGGTACTTGAAGAGCAAGTTACTTGATATATTTCAAAAGCATATATATTTCTAAATATTGTATAAATATACATATTTATGTAGATTTATCTTTCTCTCTAAGTTATGGTTATGTATTGCATGTATTATAAATATCAATAATATAATAATAATAATCCCACAGTACGTAGATAATTATTTTCTAATATGACTTCTACAAACCAATAAAAATGTATGATCGGAGGAGATAAATGGGTGGCGATGGCGTGAGAGATTACGGGTATGAACTGAGTGGGAAACAAGAAAAGCTTTATTGCAATGGTTGATTTAATTATATAAAAAAAAGGTGAACGTGGAGGCCGGAGAGAAACATAAAAAAGTAAAAAAAAAAATGCATGCAAGGACGTCATGGCCAACCTATCACGCGCCAAGCCGGTGGTCAATGCCATCGTTTTGACTATCAACTAAACATCAATTTACCCATGTTAAACAACAACAATTTATAATTATACTAGTGAAATGACCCGTGAAAACACGGGTTTGTTTAAACGAAACAGTTTATTAATATGTTTTAGGTATTAAGTGAATGTAAATGTTAAAGTCATTTAGTTTATTCGCTCAAAGTTGAATATTTATATTTATATTTAAATTTTTAATAATAATAATAATAATTAATAATAATAAATGTCTTTTAAAATTTTTTAGAAAAATTAAATTACAATTTATGAGAGATTAATATTTCCTTTTATAAAAGATTTTGTATTATTTTTTTAATTAAGTTAATATATAATTATGACATCATTATGAAAAGTAAAAGATAATTTAAGTTAATGATGATGTCATCATTTTAGAGGTTTATTAGACTATATAGATAGATTGTATGCATATGTGTATATTATCGTTTAAGTGTTGGCCTCCTCGTATTATCTAAAAAAAAAAAAAAAAAAAAAAAAACCTCTAATTAATTAAAAGATCTCAAATGGTAAAAAAACTCGAATTTAAAGAAAAAAATCATAAATATTTGTGAGATAATCCAATTAGATTCTATAAATCCATTTTCTAATACATGGACAAAGAAAGCATCATCTACATTAATTTATTTTTGCGGTGGTTCTTATATATTAAAACGAGTCAATGTTATAGGTTTTCTTAAGATATCAAGAGATAATATTTCACATGGTTTGAAGTGGTTGCTTAAATGTAAACAAATTTCATGTATAAAAGAGACAAATATCAAACTTTTTCAAACCCAAGCAAACCCCATTTTTCCTCCCAATGTTACTTCCAGGTTTTCAAACTTAAATTTTTATATGAAACTTATTGTGAAGCATTATATTTTAAGTATACAGTAAAACCTCTATAAATTAATAATGTTGAGACCTGAATATTTTATTAATTTACGAAATAGTATTATATTGATAAATTAATTTAAGCAACTCTCAAAATAATATTAATTTAAATTATTGACTTATATTTGTGAGCAACTCTCAAAATAATGCATCGACATTCGAAATTACCATATCCGTTCACTTTACCTATTTGAATAAAATATAAACACGGACCTTCAAAATTCTCATGTGTGTACATTATTAATAAACTTGTCAAGTTCAATAGATGTATCTAGATTGATCATTATAAAATGTGTAATGATAAATTTTAGAATTACATCTAGATCGATCACTATAGATTAAGTTTCTACTAAAAAAAAAAAAAATCCTAAAATTGTGAATATTTTAGTAATTATTAATTTATAGTTTCGCTGGGACCAATATATTTAAATTGGAATTTCAAAAAAATTATTATCTTATTATTTATCGATTGGGGTTAAATTTTGTACTGGTCACAAGTTAGGACCAGAAAAATTAATAATTTTATCGAGGTTATTAATTTATCGAGTATTAAATTATATAGGTTTTGCTGTATATATTATGTTTGGTTTAGTTAATTGGATACTTAAACGAGATGCCTTTAGCTTTCATACTTAATTCCGATATTGACTTTCATTTCTTTTAGTAAATATATTTAAATATTTTTTAACATCCAATATATAATATATATATATATATATCTTTCAAGTCAAAAGTTCAAACGAGAACCACAAAAAGGACGAGAACTGCGAGAACTTTTAATTTACAAAGCTTTTCACATGTGAGTAGATTGAATCACCCATAAATGTTGATGGGGAGTAAAAATGAACATAAAATAGTTTGAAAAAACTTATATTTTACGTATATAATCAACTATATAGTTTCCATGTTCACATGTGCATATTTGTTTATGATACATGTGAACATTTTATATAATTAACAGTTTAACAAGTAATTTGTGGTAATGAACATATGTTTATTAATAATATGAGCATTTGTCAACATGTATATGTAATTTATTTTATTTAAATACATAAAAACTATAAAATTAAGAAGTTCTGACAGTTTTCACACTTTTTAAGATTTTTGTTTGAACTGCCCGTAACTTTCAAATTGTATCCAAGTAACATAGCTTAACAAAATAAGATAAACTGATCACAAATATAGGGCCCATAAATATATTATACCATTTTCAATGGGGTTTCACTTTTTTTAGTCGGATGAGGTGGCACCAACTGACACCAACTGACCCTTCTAATTGAGCGTCAATTTTGACATTTTAGGGGCGTTAGTCACGGAAGTGACTAAAAAGAGAAGGTCAAATTTTTTTTTTGGCCAATCATATTTTAGTAAATTATTTTATATATTATTAATTTATTTATTTTATCCCCAACTTTCAATCAGATTTTAACACATCGCCCTATCCAATATTTAATACAAAAAACTGATACACACGGTTATAAAATGTCAGACACTGACATTGCCAAATCACAGTTAGATTGCACTTTTTAGGCAAAAAGTGTCAAAGCTGCCTGTGACGTCACAGTCACGGTTGGAAATGGTCTTACAATACCCGTGTTTTGAAATTATATTATTAAACACTTAAATCTCTTAGACTAAATGATACACATATATAATTAACTAAAGTAATTAGCTTAAATCCAAGTAACATAGCTTAACAAAATAAGATAAGGCCTATGACTCGGTTTTTGCTTTTCGAAACAGAAACTTTTGCTTTTCAAAGTAGAATTCGAGAAGGCCTATGACTCGGTAAATTGGGACTTTTTAATGTTTATGTTATCCTCTCTAGGTTTTGGTGATACTTGGTGTAGGTGGATTATGGGTTGTCTCAATTCGGCTAGAACTTCCGTGCTTGTTAATGGGTCGCCAACCAGGGAATTCAGTATCAAAAGAGGCCTACGACAAGGTGATCCTCTTAGTCCTTTTCTTTTTCTTATTGTTTTGGAAGGTCTTCATTTAACGTTTCAGCGGGCTATGGAAATTAATTTTATTCGGGGAGTTTCGGTTGGGGCAAACAGAATTCATCTTTCTCATTTTTTGTATGCGGATGACGTTATTATTCTTTCCCGTTGGAGTAGACAAGATCTGAAAAGGATCCTTACTATTCTAGAAATTTTCTACTTGGTCTCGGGTTTACGGATAAATGTTTCAAAGTCGCAAATATTTGGTGTCGGAGTCGAAGAGGCAGATCTCAATATGTTTGCGGCGATAACTGGATGCAGGGCGGGTTCATTCCCGAATATGTATCTAGGTATTCCTATTGGAACTAAGAACTTGGTTTCGAATTGGGGTACTTTGGTGGACAAATTTCGAGCTAAACTTTCTGGTTGGAAGGCTAGTTTAATTTCTTCGGGTGGTAGACTGACTCTTCTCAAATCCGTCATGGGTAGTCTCGGTATTTACCTATTTTCTCTTTTTCAATGCCCAGAAACCATCCTGAAACAATTAGAGTCATTTCGTGCTGGTTTTTTTTGGGGTGGTAGTAATTCCGTCAAGAAAATGGCTTGGGTTAAATGGGCCTCTATTTTATCTTCTTTTGAGCGTGGCGGGCTAAATGTTGGAAGTCTGAAAGCTTTTAACCTTGCTTTGATTCATAAGTGAAAATGGCGCTATTTTGTTAATCCGGCCGATATGTGGGTTTCAGTTATTAAGTCGATTCATGGTAACGTTTTCAATAAGACAGAAGGTAATTCCGTTTGGACATCGATTGTTCGCTTATGTTCTAAAACTGTCGACGATAATTTGTTGCCTCCCAATCTCATTCGTATGGATGTGGGAAATGGGAGGAGTGTGAAATTTTGGCATGATCTTTGGTGCGGTGATTCATGTTTAGCTTCTCGGTATAATCGTTTATTTCATCTAGACGTAAATAAAAATGACTCAGTCGCAGATAAATGGGTTAATGGAGATTGGCAATGGGTGTGGTCTAGAGAAGAAATTGGTAGTCGTAATCTTGCGCTATTAAATTCTCTTCGTCATGAGTTCAATCAAGTTTTTATTTGCGAACGGGAAGATAAATGGGTGTTTTCTCCAGCGTCGGACGGTTTATTCTCGGTGAAGAAAACACGGGATATTATAGATAGCAGGAACCTTATTACTTCGAACACTTCTACGGTTTGGTTTAAATTTATCCCCCGAAAAGTGAATGTTTTTTTGTGGAGGTTTAGACTGAATGCTCTCCCCTTGCGTTGGAATCTCTCCGCGAAAGGTATAGAGATTAATTCGATCGTGTGTCCGGTTTGTAACAACGGTGTGGAGGATCTTTCGCATCTGTTTTTTGGGTGTTCGTTTGCCTTGGATATATGGTATAAGTCTCGACTTTGGATGGATTGTGGGTTTCCTTGCTTGCATTCGTGGGACGATTTATTTTCATGGTTTGGTGCGTCTTCTTTTACTAACGGGATGAAAGACAAAGTTATTGGGATCGTGGTCACCATTTTATGGGCTCTTTGGCGATTCAGGAACGGCATCGTGTTTAACGAAAGTTTTTCTAGTAGAAGTAGCTTTTTTGATGTTATTAGATTACTTTCTTTCCATTGGCTTAAAAACAGAGGTCATAGAGTTTCAAATTGGAACACTTGGCTCTCTGTTCCTTTGTAATTTTTCCTTTAGCTCCTTGCTAGGGATCGTGTTTATTTATATATATATTTTTGTTGTTGCGGTTAAAAAAAAAAAATAAGATAAACTGATCACAAATATAGGTCCCATAAATATATCACAATACCCGTGTTTTGAAATTATATTATTAAATACTTAATTCTCTTAGACTAGATGATACACATATATTATAATTAACTAAAGTAATTAGCTTAAATAAAAATGGAGTAGTATTATAATAATATTTATTAATTTTTGGATTTATTCTACAAAGGACATTATAAGTAGGGTAGTGGCAAAGCTCATTCTCTTCCAAACTACACCTTTTATTCTTTTTACCATTTCTGGTACTTTTTCTTCATCTTTTCAGCCTGAAATTGATTGATCTGCTCCTGCAGTTTAATTTACCAAAAAATGGGATCAGGAAGCTCACCTTGTGCCTCTTGCAAATTGTTGCGGCGTCGATGCGCTAAAGACTGCGTTTTTGCTCCTTATTTCCCTCCTGATGATCCTCATAAATTTGCCATTGTTCATAAGGTTTTTGGTGCTAGTAATGTTAGCAAGATGTTGCAGGTCTTCCTCTCTCTCTATATCTGTCAATATCTCTCTCTATATGCATACATAAGTATAGTAACCAATGTTCTTGTTTTCATACCCCGTCAGTGACTCTTTAACCGTCGTTAAAAAAATGTTCATGAATCCTTAATTGTACGTGTGAATAAAAAAACCCTACTTTTTTTTGTATATATAGTAAAAACAAGTAGCATCATATATATAACGGATAAAAAAAGCTCCAATGATCGAAAATCATTTTGACGTCGCAATTTCAAGAGTTTGATTCAAGATAAAAGTGCAAAAAAAAAAAAAAAAAAAAAAAAAAAAAAACTCAAGAACTTGGTACTATTAAAGAGCTCATTAGTGATGTTGGTAGCTTAATAGATGTATGAAAGCTACCCTCATCACACTTTCAATAAATTTTTTTTAGAAATACAACAAATTTACAATCCAACAACAACGTGCAACAAAAATTTACATCTCATTGCCTCAAGTTAGGCACCTACAACCTTTTGGTTGAATTAAGGTTCTTTCATACCTCTAAACTACAAGCCATTTGGTTCAAGAAATCTTTTAGTACATCATCTCAAAACTAAAATATATATATATATTCGTGGTGTAATTTGTTAATATTTTCCGTTAAATAATTGATATACTAATCCAAAACAGCTGTAGTTACAACTTAGATACATATATATTTATCGCATACAAAAGTCAACGTTAACTAAATTTGACTCAAATATTGATTAAATCATGTTTTTGTCTTATAGGAACTTCCAGTGCACCAAAGAGGAGATGCAGTTAGCAGTTTGGTGTATGAAGCAAATGCAAGAATGAGAGATCCTGTTTATGGTTGTGTTGGTGCAATTTCCTACTTACAAAATCAAGTTTCTCAACTACAAATGCAACTTGCAGTTGCTCAAGCTGAGATCTTGTGCATCCAAATGCAACACGAGCCCGAGTTACCGGCTATAACAAACCATCATCCGTCAATGATCGATTGTGATGCTAAATCATTGTTGTTATCGGGAAGTAATACTAATGATTTTGGTGAACAGATCATGCCACAGTTCTTGAGCTACACTTCAAATAATAACATAATGCAAGATCCACTAAAAAGAGAGTGTCATTGGACATAATTTATAAATTTAGTATTTTGTCCTCTTAGTTCCTGTCTTGTGTTAAGTTAGCTAGATCTCAGTTTTTAGCTAGTTTTTTTATGAGTTTCAGTTTTTTTGGGTTTTCACCAACTGCTTATGTTTATTATTGTATTGCTTTTGGTGCTTTAATCTTCTTCCTTACTTGTTTTTTTTTAAAGTGTTGTTTGTGATACCATAATTTAACAACTAATTAAATCAACTAATATACCAACTAGCAAAGTACTAACATACAGGGCCGTCTCGCTAATTTCGGAGGCCCTGTTCGAAACTTAAAAATTTGGCCCTTATAAATGTTAATTTTTTCAATACGTATAAATATATAATAGTACGATAACGTAATCAATAGAATTAAAAAATTTCAAAACCACCGTTGCAAAGTGTCATTTTCAAATAGTTGTCAACTCGTTATAGTTATACTATTGTTTATATAAAACCGTAATCCTAACATTTTTTGTAACGGAGTAATTGGTCAACTCTTTATAGTCAATACTCTCGCTATATTATTTTTAATACCTATAAACGCTAATCTATTAAGTCTTTCTTGTTAAATGATAGATTACAAGTAAGATATTCCGTTACGATATACGAATAAATGAATTATTACATAGGTTTTTCAAAATTTTGGGCCCTTTAAGAATTTGAGGCCCCGTGCGGTTGCACACTTCGCACATGCACCGAAGACACCCCTGCTAACATACTAGAAAATACAAATGAAAAATTCCAACATATTATGAATTATATTTACCTTATAGCAATCTAGATATATAAATATATACAACATTCGTTTTTTCGATGGATTAGATCATACGGAAGGATTCACGTTCTAAAGTCTTTGGTTGATGGCGTGTACTATATGTCTATATATGTTAATAATCTGAAGGCTAATTTTTTTTTATCAATATTATTTATATATAAATGGTTTGAACGGCATGGATGCATCAATACGTGATTATGTTAATCTTTGATAAATATTAAATTAGACGTTACTCCAAAAAACCAAATAAATTAAATAGTGTTATTACAATGATATTCGACACCCGTTAGAGTCAAGTCTAGCCCACTTCTTCTTCTTGGGCTCGTCACAAAATAATAGCCCAGTTACATCCTTATATGAAGCCCATACATACACTTTAGAGTGATCAAGGCTGACTTTCCATCAAATGAATAACCGACACAGATGGAGGTAATCAGTCGATTGGTGGAAGCCAAATTTCACAATGAAAATTAAAAGAAATTAATGTAGGCATATAAACACTTAGAATCTCCCTTTATCACTAATTAGTTTTATAGTAGTTAGGGAACTCATTATTTTATAAGTAGAACATACCGTTAGCTTAAAAACGATCTACAAGTGGTATCAGATCGAGCTACAATTGTAGCCCGAATGTGGATGGTGTAGCATCAACATTTGCAACATGTCGACGTATTGACGAAGAAAAGTGCATCAAGTGATTATTAACCATGATAAAAACAAGTAGCGAGTAGCTTGTAATAGGGTTGATCATAATTTGTGATCAGCAGCAAAAAAACAATATCAAACATGTAGCAAGGAGCAAGTAGTGTTATATGTTACAAATGTGATGATCAAATAGCATGGAGAAACTGATTAAGGGGTGTGTTGGAGATAATTAGTTAATTAATGTAAATCAAAAGTCTAACATCGAAAACTTAAAGAAATTAACGTATGCATTTAAACACTTGAGAACCTCCATCTATAACGAATTAATTTTAGAGTACTAGATAATTCAATGATTTATATGTATAGCATGTTGTTAAGCTAAAACGATTTTGTTGGTCCGATTTAGGATCATTAACAACATTATACGAGCAAGATCAAAGACGGGAGAGATAAACACAATGAATCAAAGTAAATCACTATAATTGAATAAACGTTACACTTACATGAATGATTAAGCAGAATATCATCGGTGGCCAGGGGAGATCGAGCATGATCTCCCATATGCACATGATCGCCAAAACGTGGTTCTCCCAATTAGAGTTTAGACTCTTATCTCTTAACCCTAAAGAACACATAAACTGGTATTTATAGGCAAAGTAGACATTAACCCAAATGGGCCTCATTCATTCGAATGAGCCTCTAAACATTATGACCCAACAGTTACATATGCTCATGTAACTGACCAGTTTCATTCGTATACATCAACTAGGTGTACAATGTAATAATAAACGTTATTCGTCCAGCAACGACCATACAAATACATAAATAGATTCTACAACTGAAATGCGGAATGCTTCTGTGAAAAGCAAACCAATTGTAATTCTAAATTGTGTCAAAGACTAAACTTTTCAACCAACATCTCATCCAGTGACGAAACCAATTGTAATTCTAAATTGTGTCAAAGACTAAACTTTTCAACCAACACCTCATCCAGTGACGAAACTTGAAGAAACTTTTTGAGGTGTAAAGATCATCTTGCATGTAAATATACGTTTTATGAATACAAAAATATATATTCTGACTGTGATATACAATATAACTATATTACTTTACTGGTTTTCATATAAAGTAAATTACTTTGAATAATTTTATTTAAAAAAATAGTTGGAGATTATATTTATAAAATTAATAATATCGTTTATTACTATTTACTACATATATAATTGCTCGTTGATCTTAGTTGTAAGAATATTTTTATGCATACATATATATATATATATATATATATATATATATATATATATATATATATATATATATATATATATATATATATATATATATATATATATATATATATATACACACTATGTATGATATAATATTTTTCTTATATAACAATTATATACGTTACTATTCATTAGTCATTACAAATAAAAGTCGATAACGAAAGTATACTGAAAGATAGTGTTAGTGAGAATTGAACCCACGTATCAAAACTATTGATGGATACTTTTCAACCAATTGTATATACGTTTATTCTAGAAAGTAACTAAGGGCGGAAGAGAGCTCATAGAACCCACATATTAAGCTCAATCTGCACACATATACAAATTGAGCTCAATCTGCACACAGATTGAGCTCAATTTACAAACAGATTGAGTCAATATACACCACATATTTAGTTTAGTCTGTAAGTTCTTTAAGTTCTCTCCTACCATTAATTTTCTCTGAATCCTCACCCTATATATATATTATACAACGATATACGTGAGAAAATATTTTTTTTTTTATCAAAATCTATAATAAGAAGAATATTATTCATGATGAATGTTTTCGAAGAATAAATTCTATTCGGTGAATGATACAATTTTATACCCTGAAAATATTATATGTAATAATTGTTATTGATTTTGTCGAAAACCTTAACATTTTTATCGTAAAATGATATTCTTTTTTTGTTGTTGTAAATGTTGATATATTTTAAATATTTTCGACTTGTTTTTATAAATTTTTGCTTAGAGAATAAGATTATATGTATATAATCTTTTACTTACCCTTTTCTCCAAAAAATCACTTTTCTCTTGATTAGGAACGTAATATATATATATATAATAATAATAATAATAATAATAATAATAATAATAATAATAATAATAATAATAATAATGTTTAACAATGTTTAAATTTCAGTAGGGACATCTGCCCTTCCTGCCTTTTAACGATGTTTCGCCCCTGATCTTAGCGTCACGTCAGCTCTAAGATTGAAGGGCTAATCAAAGATTAGTATATCGTGACACTAAGATTAAACTTTTTTGAATCACACATTCACAATAGAATATTTTTTAAACATCGTCATATATATATATATATATATATATATATATATATATATATATATATATATATATATATATATATATATATATATATATATATATATATTAAAATGAGGGACAGATCCATAATATATTAATATAACTTGTGAGGGATATATGTTTTAGGTATGAGATATGGTTGACTTGAATGACATTTTTCTTCAACTTAGTTATCAAAAAGTCTACACGGGAAGGATACATTAACAAGAATCTAGATAGCCTATTGATTTATAGGAAGGAATTATTATAGTTAACTGTTAACTTATAGATTAAGACGATATTAGAGTTTGTTTTGATAGTCTGGCAATACTTTTTTCTCATATTTGTTAAGTTTCCTTGTTTTATAATCTTGCTAGATAATACATTATACAACTTGAAGATCAATTAATATATAGGATTTACTGTTTTCATGTGCTTATGAAGATCAATAAACTATTTTTGGTTTTTATGTTAGATGCATCAAAGCTATATTATTTAGATGATGATCTTTTGAAAACTAGTTGTTTGAATCTTGAAAGTGCTTTGAGACATGAAAAAGATTCAGATATTGATGGTGATGACTTGTTTAGGGAGTTACAATCTTTGTAGAAAATGTTATCGAAAGGAGCATATGAGGGAGCAAAGCCATGGACGTCACTTGAGATTATGGAGTTTACAAAGAAGATTAATATTTTTCCAACATTTTTACTTGCATACAAGATTTTGCTAACCGTCCCGGTCACTGCAACATCTGCAGAACGGAGTTTTTCAAAATTGAAGTTGTTGAAGAATTATTCACGGAGTACAATGAGTCAAGAATAGTTAAACGGGTTACTGTGATGCCCCAATTTTGTCTTTGCCCGAAGGAAATGAGGACTTCATGATTTACTATGATGCTTCACGACAGGGTTTTGGTTGCGTGTTAATGCAACGGAAGAAAGTGATAGCCTATGGGTCACGACAGTTGAAAGTACATGAACAGAATTACACGACTCACAATTTAGAACTTGGTGATGTGGTCTTTGCACTGAATGTAGAGGCCTGTCCTAATCCATCCAGACGAAGTCCATATCGATTATAAACGATTCACAACAGTTGATTACATCGCGAGGTACTTGACCTCTATATGATACATTTTACAAACATTGCATTCGTTTTTGAAAAGACAATCTTTCATTACTTCGAAAGTTGACGGCGTGCATACCATTTTATAATATATCTAACTATAATTGACTTAATAATAATCTTGATGAACTCAACGACTCAAATGCAACGTCTTTTGAAATATGTCATGAATGACTCCAAGTAATATCTTTAAAATGAGCAATTGCACAGCGGAAGACTTCTTTCATACCTGAGAATAAACATACTTTAAAGTGTCAACCAAAAAGGTTGATGAGTTCATTAGTTTATCATAAAGAATCATTTCATAATTTTAATAGACCACAAGATTTCATATTTCCAATTCTCATAAACATACGTCCCATGCATAGAGATAAATATCATTCATATGGTGAACACCTGGTAACCGACATTCACAATATGCATATAAGAATATCCCCATCATTCCGGGATCCTCCTTCGGACATGATATAAATTTCGAAGTACTAAAGCATCCGGTACTTTGGATGAGGCTTGTTGGGCCCAATAGATCTATCTTTAGGATTCACGTCAATTAGGGTGTCTGTTCCCTAATTCTTAGATTATCAGACTTAATAAAAAGGGGCATATTCGATTTCGATAATTCAACCATATAATGTAGTTTTGATTACTTGTGTCTATTTCGTAAAACATTTATAAAAGTAGCGCATGTATTCTCAGTCCCAAAAATATATACTGCAAAAGCATTTAAAAAGAGAGTAATGAAACTCACCTAATGTATTTTGTAGTAAAAATACATATGGCTATATTGAACAAGTGTAGGGTTGGCCTCGGATTCACGAACCTATATCAATTGTATATATTAAAACATATAATAGAAATCTCATAATTTCATTTATTAATTATATAAATTTTATTTGTTTGTGGTTATATATAATTTATACTACATTTCATTTAAAATATATATACTTTATATATATATATATATATATATATATATATATATATATATATATATATATATATATATATATATATATATATATATATATATATATATATATATATATATATATATATATATATATATATATATATATATATATATATATATATATATATATATATATATATATATATATATATATATATATATATATATTATATCTTACATTATACTTGTTTATTTTGTATGTTTTTAAAATAATTAATATTTATACATTTAGTTATATTACTTGTCTATATATATCTAAGATTAGTATTAAATTAAAATTCATTAGTTTAGTATATGAAAGTATTTATATAAAAATGTTAATATGTTTGATATATGGTTATATGAAATATTATTATTTTTAGTGTATATATAATAAGTATATTTTATGTACAAAATATTTATTTGTTAAAAATGATAATTTTGGAAATAATGATTTACTACTAATAATAATAACTTTATTAATAATGATAATACTAGTAATAATAATGGTATTGCTAATAATGATACATATGTTAATAATATTAACAATAATAATACTGATAATTACAATAATGATGCTAACGTTATTATTAATGAATAAAATCAAAATTTGTATCGTTTTCATATTAATAACAATATTAATAATCATAATCATAGTAATAATAATGACATTTATTTCATTTATAATGATAATTCTAAAATTTTATTAATATTACTTTTATTAATACTATTAAGGATAATTATAATAATAATATTTAAATGATAACCTTACGATAATAAATATTTCAATAATACTTATAAGATTAATAATAATAATGATATTAATCTTAATAATGGTTATAGTATTTATAATTAATGATGATAATAATAATAATTACAATACTAATAATAAATATAATACTTAGTAATAATAATAATGATTAATAATAACAATAATAATAATAACTTTAATAATCATATTAACAACAATAATAATTATAATCATAATATTTACTAAGAATAATAATAATATAAGTAAAAATAAAAATGTATACCCTTTCAAAAGCTTTTCCTAAAAAGATTTGCTCCGTATGAGACTCGAACCCGTGACCTCTCAAAACCCCGCAAACACTCAGACTAGTTGGGCTGTTGCCCATTTCCTGATTTTTAATCCTCCCAATTATTTATAAACCGTATTATTTTCTATTTAATTTCTTCTCCAACTCCAACAATTAAACTGGCCAAAGATCAAACCTAACTAATAACGTTTTACAAGTTTATATTTTAGGATATTATAAAAGACACAGAACGATTTGATGTCAATTACATTAATTAAAACAAAATGATTAAATAGAAACGCTGTAACAGAAAAATAAGAATCCGTTTGAACTCATAAATCAAATTCAAAGTTAGAGATCGTTTTAGACCATGATGTCATCATGAAAAAGTTGTTAAATCACCAATGGAAACTTTCTCCATTCTCAATTTAACTGGAAATTCAAACATGATCTCAAATTTTACATTGAACACTATGTTTGACTTTTTAAATAAGAAGTTTGACTCTGAAATTAGTACACGATAGATAAAACTGAAGCTTAAGATTTTCCAGATAGTTTCAGTGAAAGATTTACAACCTGACTGCATTTATACTTTTTAAAATTTCATTCAAATTCGAAGTATTGCATAAATGACCCAAGAACAGGGCAGTCGAGCCTTTTCTTGCTTTTTCTGTTTAATGTGAAATAAAAAAATTGATAGTGATTGTAATTGATAAGAGTGATAATATATAGAATGCGTTTGTTAGTAATACGAAGAAATTTGCTGGTTTTAATTTGATTGATTCGTTCAGTATATTAAAAAAAAATAGAAACAGACAAAGAAGGTGAGATTGACTGTTATCTAATCTTGGATTTATTCTCGTGATAAAACACTGATTGGTACGAAATTTTTGACAGAAAACAAATTAACAAATAGTTGGAAAACGATTGAGAAGGGAATAGGTATGTAATTTTATTCAGTTATGTAAAAATCTGTATATAGATATATTTATTTCTGTATAGGTAATTATATATATAATTAGGTATTTTATATATTTTATATATGTATATATAATCTGCATATGTATACATTTATATATGTATATCTGTATTATACGTATATATATGTAGTTATATGTATATCTGTTTATATTTTTGATTCATAAATTTTAATTATTGATAATGTTATAATATATTAATACTAATAATATAACTCATAATTTATTAATAATGCTATCAAAATACAATTAATAATACTAAATACTATATTAATAATAATGATAGTAATAATATCAAAATAAATTTCAATAATAATACATATATGATAATATTACTAATTTTGATAATAACTAATAATAATACTAGTTATAATAATATTAATATTATTAGTGATAGTGATAACATTAATAATATAATAACACAACTCAAATTTTATATATGTATTTTATTTTAGAAGTAATAATTTTACTAATACAGCTATTGATATGAATAATAACAATAATAATAATGATGAATTTAATGATAACAAAATTAATATATTACTTATGTTCAAACTTGTAATTTAATACAATATCATTTATTATTTATGTTTTATTATATTATGTGATGACTTTTACTGAGTAGTTAGAATTCATATATTATATATATATTTTATATCATCATATATATATGTATATCTATATATAATATCAGTAATTTAATTATTCTAATTATTATTTTACATATTTCATTTAAATGTTTAAATTATATTTTATATAATCAAATTACTATATATATACTTACATTCATTTATATATATATATATATATATATATATATATATATATATATATATATATATATATATATATATATATATATATATATATATATATATATATATATATATATATATATAGTGGTAGAATCAAGAGGGAAGTAACCATTCGGGGGGAAGCGGGGGGAAGAAATTTTTTTTTTCTTTTTTGAAAAAACTTTGTTCACGAACATTATAGATGCGATGAAAATATGAACATTTAGTAGAGACACTTTGTGATAAATATTTTTATTTTGGCGGGAAAACGCTCGAAGAAGTAATATATAACAATTATCGTGTTTTTCGAGCGTATTTTGAGGTTTTAGCTATTGGGGTTTAGATATTAGGGTTTAGATATTAGGGTTTATAGGGTTTAGATATTAGGGTTTAGAAATTTAGGGTTTAGGGTTTAGATTTAGGGTTTAGATTTAGGATTTAGATTGAGTTTTTAACACGAACGGTTTAGAGTTTAGGGTTTAGGGTTTAGGGTTTGGTTTTTTGGGTTTATTCACCAAACCCTAAACCCTAAACCCTAAACTGGGCAAAATTTTACTTCACAAAACATGAAAAAAAAACGTTCATATTCTTCGCGAACAATATTATCTTGAATGTTATTTTTGTCGATCGTTTTCCCGCCTAAATAATAACATTTATCACGAAGTGTCTCTTCTAAATGTTCATATTTTCGTGTGATCTTGATGCCGAAATTTTTTTTTCAAAAAAAGCAGAAATTTTTTTTTTGCTTCCCCCCGCTTCCCCACGATTGGTTACTTCCCCATTGATCCTGCCCCTATATATATATATATATATGTAATTAGTGATTCGTGAATCGTTGGAACAGTCAAAGGTTTAAATTATTATATGAACAAAGTTCAAAAGTTTTTGAGACTCAACATTACAGACTTTGCTTATCGTATCGAAATCAAATAAGATTCAGGTTTTAAATTTGGTCGGAAATTCCCGGGTCATCACAGTACCTACCCGTTAAAGAAATTTCGTCCCGAAATTTGAGTGAGGTCGTCATGGCTAACAATAAATATGTTTCCCTGACGAATATGAGCTGATAAATAAAGTTTTATCATTATTGAATATTACCGATAAAATAATTTGATTATTCGAAGAGCACGAATGAAGCTATTACAAAAGAGTGAAATGAATAAGTGAAGTTTTGTTTTTAACTTTTGACGTTGTCATGGTTGAATTCCAGAATTCAAGAGATTTATAGAAAATCTTCGAAATCGAAAAGATTTGATTCTTCGGTGAATAAGGAAATTAAGACCTCTATAATTAAATACCGTGATCTACCTCGATTACTCTGTCTGATATTTCCATTATAAATCAAACTCTTCCGTTTCATTATTCTCACCATTCCTATACTTTCTTTCTTAGTTCATACATCCAAAAGATTGTGAAATGCTTAATCCCGTTCTAATCCTTGATGTTTTCTTAATTATCATTTCTGTCATCCTTCTTTTCAATCTTCTACCAGAAGAATCTGTTTACTCCTACTATTACCTTGGGGTAATACTATTCTTAATTATACCATGTCTTTATATTGTTATTCGTATTAATATCCACGGTTTGTAAACTCCGTGTTGTTATTGGGCTTTATATTTTCTCTTATATTTTGGAGCTTTGTCCCTTCGTTTCTTCTTCTTGCGATTAAACACCGCTTGTAATCGTTCAGAATTCGCAGATATAAACTTCGAAATGAACATTGTTAATATTCTAAGAAGGAAATCGTAATGGCACGATCTGATTTGTCAAATTACCAGAATCACTGAGAATAGAACTATCAAGAATATATTTTTTTGATATGTTCGGAGATGAAGTAGAATGAACGAGTCGTGTAACATGGCACATGATGACGTTATGATCCGTGAATCATCACGTTCCATTAGAAACTCAGCATGACTTACTGTAATATAATCACGTTGTTCAAGTGTCATTATATTATACTAACTCATGCATCAATTCCCAACACTACTTCAAAAACATTCATAATTTAAACTCGAATTTTAAAGAATTTTAGAAACTAAAGTAGTTTTCTTTATGATGTAATATAGATAGCACGAAGAGATAAATAATTTCAGACGAGAATATTTATGAAAATCTCTTCAGAAATATCAAAGATATTTATGATGATATTTTGGAATTTCTAAGTTCGATGGTTGATGAAGAAGATTTTTCGCAAGATTTTAATATGAGTACGGAGAAAAATATTCGTTGAAGGTTTCATCGGATCCAGAATTACCTGGATTCTTTGAATATAGGGTATGGTCCTTGTATTTGTCCTTGATCTCCTTCATGGTTAGCTCAATCTGTTTTTCAGTACCAAATTTTCTGAACTTTTCCAATATACTATTCTTTATCATCAAACTTTCGATGATTAAGGTCATTTACGATTGTCTATGGTTTCTGCTGCTTCATTCAGCTTTTTCAACATTCAGATTATTGATTTGTGACTGAGTGCTTTTCAGAATTTCAGAATGAGAGATCATAATTCTAAGAGATAAATGTCATACATATAACTGTTGATGTAGAAACTTTGCGGGATTCGAAATACTGATTGCTGATTCTCGATAATTGGTATGGAAATTCTCGTTACAAGATGCCGATGAGTTCATGATAAGACTTCAATAGATAAATATAGTGATTTTTCAAAGAGATTTAAGCCAAGGAGCGAGGAGGTTGCTGGTACATCTGCTGGTAATATGGTGGAATATAAAAGGCTCCCCGGTAACAATAAAGGAGCACGCATATATATCATGGTTATAGTAAGGCTAGTCCGACTGAAAAGTCGAAGTTGACTTGCTGGAGCTGTGACAAAATTTGCTACTTTGGAAGAAATTACCAAGTTATTTTGGGTAATAATAACGTTAAAGGAATTAGCACAGATACGTGTTAAACGTTTACTCAGGTTGTGTGAGTTTTCAAGTGCATAACTATATGCATCAATCTCTTCTTACAGAGATGAAGTGCGGTTGGTTCCTCCTCCCGATTAAGGTGTTTTCAAGAATTACGAAAGGTTTGAACGCATATTGTAATCGTCAAGATACAAGTGAGGTTTAAGATGAAATCAAGTGGCAAACTTAAAGAATTGTTTAGTTTCATATGTTATAATCAATATTTTAATTCATTTTAATTGTCCAATGTTGATAGCCCTCAGTCGATAATCCACAGTTAACAGTCCAATAATTCATATATAATTTAATATATAATATTCGAATTAATTAATACGTATCGTGACCCGTGTACATGTCTCAGACTCGATCACAACTCAAAGTATATATATTATTATATAATCAACCTCAACCCTGTATAGAGAACTCGATTATTACTGCATATAGAGTGTCTATGGTTATTCTAAATAATATATATATATGCGTCGATATGATATGTCAAAACCTTGTATACGTTTCCCGATATTTAAAGTGCGTAAAATAAATACAGAATTTAAATGACGATAAATAAAATGCGTAAAGTAAATAACAGAAATTAAATGACGATAAATAAAATTGCGATAATTAAATTGCGATAAATAAACTGCGATAAATAAAAATGTAATCAGTTAGCTAGGAACAGTTAGCGTGGATTCTTGACAAAATTTCTCATAGTTAATTTGTTTGTTTCTAACAAATTTTATTTTGTCCAATGTTTTCTTCACTTGTCGGATTCTGATAGGTCAAAATCCAAATACGAAATTGAATGAAAATGGTTATTCTGTGGTGAACGGATTCGTATATCGGTAGATGTAAGTAGGATAGTAAATGACTGTTGAATCAGATTTGAAGAATGTATAGTGTAACTTATTAATGCGAAATCTAAATATTCCCCGGGTATTACCTACCCGTTAAAATATTTTCACCATTAACAGTTTGTACAATAAAAATTTTAATTACAATCTCTATGAAAACATATATACATATATATTTTCTTCAGACGTAATCATGGATTTAATGAGTCAATGTGATATTAAACTCATCAGATTTACGGCTAGAACAAGAGTACATAATCTCTAAAACATTAGACATTACATAATCGCCATGAAGGACGAAGATAGTTTATGTAGAATGATTTGTAGAACGATGATTATGCTTGAGGTATAATTGCGAGGTTGAGACGTGTGATGATGTGGTTGTTGTTGGTACTGGTTATGCTGTTGGTGCTGCTGATGGTGGTACTGTTGCTGTCGGTGCTACAAGTGTTGTTGGTGCTGAGGTTGATGATGATGTTGGTGTAGTAAGTATAGCTTGTAAATCACGCACCATTCTTGTCAGGGTTTCTATCCTACCCTCTATCATTTCTATCCATCCACTCATCTGATTCGATAGATCTTGATTATCAATTCGAAGTTCCCTAACTTCTTCTAATATTCCCCTTCGATTGGTATTCGGAAGTAGAGGTTGAATATTTTCTGAGATTGCAGTAACGCGACCTTCGAGGTGGAAAACTTTAGCAAGAAGGGTGAATACAGTGTTACGCATAGGTTCACCGGTGAGTACATCGTTTTCTCCGATGTTAGGAGGTAAGTTTGGTTCGCGGTAGGGCTCGCCTTCTTCATTTCTCCATCGAGTGAGTAAGTCTCGGACCCACCCCCATCTCTTCCAGAAAGAAAAATAATTAAATGGTTGAGGCACTTCTTGTTCATTGACTTCGGAGTCTGCTTCAATATACATCTCGAAATCGCTTCCGGAATTAATGGAATCCAAGCTAGGTGTAGGATCCATCTCTCACGATCAGTTACAGGGTTTTGATATGAAATGATTTTCGACTATCGAATGATATTCTAATTATATATAGAATATCTACATACTTCCAAAGATCCCGTGAATTACGGAGAAAATTAAGGAAACGTGTCAGATAAAGTCTACAGTGACAGATACGCTAAGATATGGATTAGTAGATATGCTAAGATATGAATTTTGTCTATACACTATTCATGCAATCATTGCAGTAAGATGTGTCTAGACTAAGAATGATAAGCAGGTAATATCTTAAGGATGATAAACTGATGATTTCTGACAAAAACGATAAGCAAAATTTTTGACATGCAGACACGGTCGAAGTCCAAACTCACTAATGCATCCTAATGACTTATCGGTTATACACACTAACGCAGACCTGGTTTGCTAAGACCACCGCTCTGATACCAACTATAGAGACCCGTCCTAATCCATCCGGATGAAGTCCATATCGATTATAAACGATTCACAACAGTTGATTACATCGCGAGGTACTTGACCTCTATATGATACATTTTACAAACATTGCATTCGTTTTTGAAAAGCGATTCTTTCATTATATCGAAAGTTGACGGCGTGCATACCATTTTATAATATATCTAACTATAATTGACTTAATAATAATCTTGATGAACTCAACGACTCGAATGCAACGTCTTTTGAAATATGTCATGAATGACTCCAAGTAATATCTTTAAAATGAGCAATTGCACAGCGGAAGACTTCTTTCATACCTAAGAATAAACATACTTTAAAGTGTCAACCAAAAAGGTTGGTGAGTTCATTAGTGTATCATAAAGAATCATTTCATAATTTTAATAGACCACAAGATTTCATATTTCCAATTCTCATAAACATACGTCCCATGCATAGAGACAAAAATCATTCATATGGTGAACACCTGGTAACCGACATTCACAATAAGCATATAAGAATATCCCCATCATTCCGGGATCCTCCTTCGGACATGATATAAATTTCGAAGTACTAAAGCATCCGGTACTTTGGATGGGGCTTGTTGGGCCCAATAGATCTATCTTTAGGATTCGCTTCAATTAGGGTGTCTGTTCCCTAATTCTTAGATTACCAGACTTAATAAAAAGGGGCATATTCGATTTCGATAATTCAACCATATAATGTACTTTCGATTACTTGTGTCTATTTCGTAAAACATTTATAAAAGTAGCGCATGTATTCTCAGTCCCAAAAATATATATTGCAAAAGCATTTAAAAAGGGAGTAATGAAACTCACCTAATGTATTTTGTAGTAAAAATACATATGGCTATATTGAACAAGTGTAGGGTTGGCCTCGGATTCACGAACCTATATCAATTGTATATATTAAAACATATAATAGGAATCTCATAATTTCATTTATTAATTATATAAATTTTATATGTTTGTGGTTATATATAATTTATACTACATTTCATTTAAAATATATATACTTTATTTATATATATTATATCTTACGTTATACTTGTTTATTTTGTATGTTTTTAAAATAATTAATATTTATACATTTAGTTATATTACTATATCTATATATATCTAAGATTAGTATTAAATAAAAATTCATTAGTTTAGTATATGAAAGTATTTATATAAAAATGTTAATATGTTTGATATATGGTTATATGAAATATTATTATTTTTAGTGTATATATAATAAGTATATTTTATGTACAAAATATTTATTTGTTAAAAATGATAATTTTGGAAATAATGATTTACTACTAATAATAATAACTTTATTAATAATGATAATACTAGTAATAATAATGGTATTGCTGATAATGATACGTATGTTAATAATATTAACAATAATAATACTGATAATTACAATAATGATGCTAACGTTATTATTAATGAATAAAATCAAAATTTGTATCATTTTCATATTATTAACAATATTAACAATCATAATCATAGTAATAATAATGACATTTATTTCATTTATAATGATAATTCTAAAATTTTATTAATATTACTTTTATTAATACTGTTAAGGATAATTATAATAATAATATTTAAATGATAACCTTACGATAATAAATATTTCGATAATACTTATAAGATTAATAATAATAATGATATTAATCTTAATAATGGTTATAGTATTTATAATTAATGATGATAATAATAATAATAATTACAATACTAATAATAAATATAATACTTAGTAATAATAATAATGATTAATAATAACAATAATAATAATAATAACTTTAATAATCATATTAACAACAATATTAATTATAATCATAATATTTACTAAGAATAATAATAATATAAGTAAAAATAAAAATGTATACCCTTCCAAAAGCTTTTCCTAAAAAGATTTGCTCCGTATTAGACTTGAACCCGTGACCTCTCGAAACCCCGCAAACACTCAGACCAATTGGGCTGTTGTCCATTTCCTGATTTTTAATCCTCCCAATTATTTATAAACCGTATTATTTTCTGTTTAATTTCTTCTCCAACTCCAACAATTAAACTGGCCAAAGATCAAACCTAACTAATAAAGTTTTACAAGTTTATATTTTAGGATATTATAAAAGACACAGAACAATTTGATGTCAATTACATTAATTAAAACAAAATGATTAAATAGAAACGCTGTAACAGAAAAATAAGAACCTGTTTAAACTCATAAATCAAATTCAAAGTTAGAGATCGTTTTAGACCACGATGTCATCATGAAAAAGTTGTTAAATCACCAATGGAAACTTTCTCCATTCTCAATTTAACTGGAAATTCAAACATGATCTCAAATTTTACATTGAACACGATGTTTGTCTTTTTAAATAAGAAGTTTGACTCCGAAATTAGAACACGATAGATAAAATTGAAGCTTAAGATTTTCCAGATAGTTTCAGTGAAAGATTTACAACCTGACTGCATTTATACTTTTTAAAATTTCGTTCAAATTAGAAGTATTGCATAAATGACCCAAGAACAGGGCAGTCGAGCCTTTTCTTGCTTTTTCTGTTTAATGTGAAATAAAAAAAAATAATAGTGATTGTAATTGATAAGAGTGATAATATATAGAATGCGTTTGTTAGTAATACTGAAAGGACCCGTTCATATATATTATAAACGATTCACAATAGTTGATTACATCGTGAGGTATTTGACCTCTATATGATACGTTTTACAAACATTGCATTCATTTTTAAAAGACAAACTTTCTTTACATCAAAAATTGACGGCATGCATACCATTTCATATTACATCCAACTATAATTGACTTAATATTAATCTTGATGAACTCAACGACTCGAATGCAACGTCTTTCAAAGTATGTCTTGAATGACTCCAAGTAATATCCTTAAAATGAGCTAATGCACAGCGGAAGAATTCTTTAATACCTGAGAATAAACATGCTTTAAAGTGTCAACCAAAAGGTTGGTGAGTTCATTAGTTTATCATAATCCATCATTTCCGTAATAGTAATAGACCACAAGATTTCAGTTTCTATAAATATCCGTACACTCGCAAGTGTATAAAAGTATTCTATAAGTTGTAGGCACCCGGTAACAAGCTTTAACGTTCATGTTTTACCCTCTGAAGTACACCAGATCAGGTGTGTTTAAAATAACCTCGAAGTACTAAAGCATCCCATAGTCAGGATGGGGTTTGTCAGACCCAATAGATCTATCTTTAGGATTCGTGCCTACCGTATATAGACAAGTAGTTTAATGTTACCAAGCTAAGGGTATATTTCTGGTTTAAACCCACATAGAATTAGTTTTAGTACTTGTGCCTATTTCATAAAACATTTATAAATCAGCGCATGTATTCTCAGCCCAAAAATATATATAAAAAGGGAGCAAATGAAACTCACAATACTGTATTTCGTAGCAATTATGTATATGACGGCACTGAACAAGTGCAGTGATTGTCTCAGATTCACGAACCTATATTAAGTATATATATTTATATGTTGGTCAATATCTGTCTAACAATTTAGGTCAAGTCGTAGTGTATCACAATCCTAATGCTCGAGACCGACATGCAAAAGTCAACAAAAGTCAACTTGACCCAAAATGACTTCCAAAATCTATACATGTTTATTATATAACTTATATATAGTAGTTTTATATATTTAAATATATTTATCAGATCTTATTATACTAAATAATACAAGTCATTTATTAATAAATAAAAATTTATATTAAAATTCATATATGATAAAAATATACTTTTATATATCTCAAATAATAAAATTTATAAAATTCACTTAATATCATAAAAATATAGTGGTATGTATTATTAATGTAATTACATTACGTGTGGTAAAAATATCTTTGTACGCATATTTATTTGATAAAATAATATTGATAATAATAATAATGATAAAAATAATAAAATGATAGTTTCAATAAAAATATTAATTTTTAGTAATAAAGATAATTTTAGTAATAACATCAACTGATAACAGTTATAATAATCGTTTTAATAATAATATTAAAATTAATGATAATTCAGTTGACCATATCTTTTAATCCGTTCATCGAAACCACACGATTTCTAAATGAAAAGTTATTAATTTTTTCTTCAGATTTTCAACAACATGCATATCATATAACTTATCTCAGTAGCATATGTATCAAATTCGTGATTTATCATAAACTATTTAACGACGAAACTAAGCATACAAACATGCATAATCATATATACTCGAGCACTAGTCAGGGATACACTATTAATATATAAAAGATAAGATATGAATGCTCACGTATCAATATTGTGATTCAATATTGCAGGAAAGTACGTAGACGCAACGAAAATGATAAACGTTAGGTTGACCTCACGAGCAATACCCTCGATCAATACCCATAACCTTCATAGCTATAACCCATAATTTCCTTAGCTATATCCCATTTGAAAACTTATTTTGAAATCGTCTGAATATAACTCCGTCGTAGTATTTTATGTATACTAATAATATCTTGAAATAATACTAAGTAAATATATATATATATATGTAATTCGATTGAGAGAGTTTAGAGAAATATATTTTCAAGTTTCTATGAAATAATGAAACCTATTGAATTCTATTTATAATAGATTTTTGAATTATTAAAGTGAATTATTAAAGTATGAATTATTAAAGTGAATTATTAAAGTATGAATTATTAAAGTGAGTTATTAAAGTATGAATTATTAAAGTGAATTATTAAAGTATGAATTATTAAAGTGAATTATTAAAGTATGAATTATTAAAGTGAATTATTAAAGTATGAATTATTAAAGTGAATTATTAAAGTATGAATTATTAAAGTGAATTATTAAAGTAAATTATTAAAGTATGAATTATTAAAGTTAAAGTAAAGTAAAAGTAAAGTAAAGGTAAAGTTAAAGTATAGTAAAAGTATAAAATTATGTACGTATAATACGCGTATAAAAATATATATAATATTAATTTAAATCGTTATATATATATATATATATATATATATATATATATATATATATATATATATATATATATATATATATATATATATATATTAATAAAATAAAATATAAATATCGTTATCTTTATCATACTGGTTAAGTAATGAGTTGTCAAAAAAATAGATTTCTTAAATCACAGTGGACCTCATAACATAGGCCCGTAATCATATCATAATGTATCTGATAATTCAATCATTTGATATTATCTCTTAATTCTGTCGATAAATATATCGAAACAAATATGTTTATGTAAAGTATCATATATCTAATACTTTGTTAATGTTTTCAGTTAATATTATATATTATATATACATATCTATATACACATAATTGTTCGTGAATCATCGAACACGGTCAAAGGGTAATTGATTACATGAATGTAGTTCCAAACTTTTTGAGATTCAACATTACAAATTCTGCTTATCGTGTCAGAAACATATAAAGGTTAAGTTTAAATTTGGTCGGAAATTTCCGGGTCGTCACAGTACCTACCCGTTAAAGAAATTTCGTCCCGAAATTTGATCGAGGTCGTCATGGCTAACTATAAAAATGTTTTCATGACGAATATGAGTTGATAAATAGAGTTTTATCATCATTGAGTAATATAGATAAAACAATTTGATTACGCGAAGAGTATAAGTGAAGTTATCGCAAGAGAGTGAAATGAGTAAACGTATATTCGTTTTAACCGATGACGTAGTTATGATTGATTTCCAGAATTCATGGGATTTAAAGAAAATCTTTGCAATAAGATTTGGTTCTTCGGCGATTAAGGAAATCATGATCTTCTTTGATTAAATGCGATAATCTGTCTCGAATTCTCTGTCTGATATTTTACTATAATTCCACCCCCTTCATTTCTTTATTTCCACAGCTCACACCTTCTAGTATTTCTCCCCAATTCATACTTTAAAGCATTCGTTAATATGCTTCATCCAGTATTGATTCTTGATATACTTTTAACTTTCATATCTGTCATTCTTCTTTTTCATCTACCACCGGAGGAAGTTATTTTCTTCTACCATTACCTTAGGGTTATTGTGTTTTTCATTCTCCCGTGTCTTTATATTGCTATACGCATTTATATACACGGTTTGTAATTTCGGGGTTGTTATCGGGCTTTATATTCTCCATTATATTTCGGAGCTTCATGCTTTCGTTTTCTCTTCCCGATCTTAAGTCAAGCGGATAATAGTCTAGAATTCGTAGATATGAATTTTTGGATGAACATAGTTAATGTTTCAAGAAGAAAATCGTAATGGCAAGATCTTGATTTGGCAAATTACCAGAATATCCGAAAATATGGAGCTATCAAGATGATATGTTCTTAATATGTTTGAAAATTGGGTAGAATGTAAGAGTCGTGTAAACAGTACATGATGACGGTATGTTCTGTGAATCATCACATTCCATTAGAAACTCAGCATGACTTACTATAATATAATCACTTTGATCAAGTGTCATTATATTATACTAACTCATGCTTCAGTTCCCAACACTACTTCAAAAACATTCCTATTTTAAATTCAATTTTTTTTTTTAAATTTAGAAACTAACACAGTTTCTTTTTATGTTGTAACGCAGATATTGCGAAGAGATAAAAGATATCGGATAAGAATAGTTGTGAAAATATCTTCAGGAATATCGAAGATATTATAATAAAAGATACGATAATATGGATGATGAAGAAGATTTGTCTGTGAAGGTTTAGAATAAGAAGTAAGGTGTTTGCTAACGATTTCAGTAGACACTGAATCATTTGGATCCTTTAAAGGCAGGTTTAGTCTTTGTGATTTGTCCACAGCCTCCTTCATGGTCTGCTCAATCCGTTTTCCAGTTTCAAACCTTCTCTTTTTCTCAGCTTTACCACCATACTATTCTTTATCATCAAACTTTTGACTGTTAAAGTCGTTTACAGTTTTTGCTGCTTCATCAGCATTTTTCCAATTTCGGAGAACTAGTTCATAGTTTGGGATGTTTTTCAGAAAATTCACATTCGAAGTATGTAAGTCTAGGAGATAGACGTTATTTGTATAACTTTTGAAGTAAAATTGTCGCGAAATTCAAAATACTGATTGCTAATTCCCAGTAGTTGGTGTGACAATTATTGTTACAGGATGTAGGTGAGTACATGATGGGGTTTTAATGAATAAGTATAATGGCTTTTCGAAGAGGCTTAAGTCGAAGTTTAATGAAGTTGTTGATAAGTTTACTGCTAATGTGGCGAGATATGAAAGGTTCCCCGGTAACAATGATGAAGGGGTAATTGTTATAATAAGGTTTATTCGTATAAACAAATGAAGGTGATTTGCTGGAGCTGTGACAAAACTGTCTATTTTGAAAAGAGATTGAAAAATTATATTTGGTAATAAATATCAAAGGATCTGACACGGATACGTGTTAAACTATAACTTTGGTTTCGAGAGCTTTTCAGATGCATGACAGTGGGTAATATGTGGTTGGATCATCATCTCGCATGTCTTTAGGAATTTCGAAGTGTTTGAACACATATTGTAATTGTTAATATACATATGATGTTCTAAGATTTTGAATGATACAAATATTTTTGTGAGTTCCATGAATAGAAATGAGGTTCTAGGACAGTTTTGAAGTCAAAGTATAGTTTTGAAAGATGTAGGAATCTAAGAGTGATGATTTCGGTTATATCTTGAATTGAATTCTGAGATTTCAAAATCAGAATATGTAATTAGATTTTGAATGAGTATGGTTGTTTTGATTTCTATAAAAGAATGTATATTGTTGTGAAAGTAGGGAGTATAATGGATGATTTGCTGAATCAGATTCGAAGAATGTAACATATTAATTGTGAATTTATATATCCCTCGGGTATTACCTACCCGTTAAAAAAAATTTCACAATTAATATTTTGTACAAAAGAATTTTATTGCAGTCTTTATGGAAATATATATGTGTATATTTCTTCAGATGTAATATTGATTTAATGAGTTAATATTAAATTAAACTCATTTGATTTATGGTTAAGGCTAGGATAGATAATTTCTAAACTTTAGAAATTACATAATCGCCGTAGAATATTTCCCCAATGAAGTTATGAATCAATACTTCATCGTTGTGGTATTCCTTGGTATCTACATGGCGTATGACGTCGATGCTCGTGGGACAGATTGTGAAGTTGAGGTTTGCAATGCGGTTGTTGTTGGTGGTGGTAATGGTACTGTTGATGTTGTTGATGGGGGTACTAGTTATGCTGCTGGTGGTACTGCTGGTGTTTGTAACCTTTGCACCATATTCTCCAAAGCCACTACCCGAGCGCGAAGCTCGTTGACTTCTTTTATTACACCGGGGTGATTGTCGGTTCGGACGAGCGGATAAATAAGATCTAGAATTTGGTGTAGTATATAATCATGACGAGATACTCTGGAAATGAGAGAGAAAATGGTTTTTCGGACAGGTTCGCCGGTAAGTGCTTCAGGTTCATTTCCAAGAGGGCAATGTGGTGGATGAAAGGGATCGCCTTCTTCTTGTCTCCAATGGTTAAGTAGATTACGAACCCATCCCCAATTCATCCAGAATAGATGATGGCTAATTGGTTGATCCATTCCGGTCACGCTGCTTTCGGAGCTCATGTGGAAATCCATATCGGCATAGCTGTCGGAATCCGAGGAACTCGAACTGGTTGAGGGATCCATCTTGTATGATCAGGGAAAGAATTTTTTGGTATGAAATAGATTGTAGAATTTAGATTTGGTATTCTTCAATATATAATTTACATATGTATATATAATACCAAAATCCCATAAATTACGGAGGAATCTTTGAAAGATGTCAGTCAAAGTTCACAGTAACAGATATGCTAAGATAAGAATTCGTCTATACGCTATTATGCAATAAATGTAGGAAAACGCGTCTAGACTTAAGAATGATAAGCAGGTAATTTCCTAAGGATGGTAAGTAGATGATTTTCGACTAAAAATGATAAGCAAAACTTTTGACATACAGACACGGTCGAAGTCCAGACTCACTAATGCATCTTAACAACTATCAGTTAGACACACTAATGCAAGACCTGGTTCGCTAAGACCACCGCTCTGATACCAACTGAAAGGACCCGTTCGTATATATTATAAACGATTCACAATAGTTGATTACATCGCGAGGTATTTGACCTCTATATGATACGTTTTACAAACATTGCATTCGTTTTTAAAAGACAAACTTTCTTTACATCAAAAATTGACGGCATGCATACCATTTCATATTACATCCAACTATAATTGACTTAATATTAATCTTGATGAACTCAACGACTCGAATGCAACGTCTTTCAAAGTATGTCTTGAATGACTCCAAGTAATATCCTTAAAATGAGCTAATGCACAGCGGAAGAATTCTTTAATACCTGAGAATAAACATGCTTTAAAGTGTCAACCAAAAGGTTGGTGAGTTCATTAGTTTATCATAATCCATCATTTCCGTAATAGTAATAGACCACAAGATTTCAGTTTCTATAAATATCCGTACACTCGCAAGTGTATAAAAGTATTCTATAAGTTGTAGGCACCCGGTAACAAGCTTTAACGTTCATGTTTTACCCTCTGAAGTACACCAGATCAGGTGTGTTTAAAATAACCTTGAAGTACTAAAGCATCCCATAGTCAGGATGGGGTTTGTCAGACCCAATAGATCTATCTTTAGGATTCGCGCCTACCGTACATAGACAAGTAGTTTAATGTTACCAAGCTAAGGGTATATTTCTGGTTTAAACCCACATAGAATTAGTTTTAGTACTTGTGTCTATTTCGTAAAACATTTATAAATCAGCGCATGTATTCTCAGCCCAAAAATATATATAAAAAGGGAGCAAATGAAACTCACAATACTGTATTTCGTAGCAATTATGTATATGACGGCACTGAACAAGTGCAGTGTTTATCTCGGATTCACGAACCTATATTAAGTATATATATTTATATGTTGGTCAATATCTGTCTAACAATTTAGGTCAAGTCGTAGTGTATCACAATCCTAATGCTTGAGACCGACATGCAAAAGTCAACAAAAGTCAACTTGACCCAAAATGACTTCCAAAATCTATACATGTTTATTATATAACTTATATATAGTAGTTTTATATATTTAAATATATTTATCAGATCTTATTATACTAAATAATACAAGTCATTTATTAATAAATAAAAATTTATATTAAAATTCATATATGATAAAAATATACTTTTATATATCTCAAATAATAAAATTTATAAAATTCACTTAATATCATAAAAATATAGTGGTATGTATTATTAATGTAATTACATTACGTGTGGTAAAAATATCTTTGTACGCATATTTATTTGATAAAATAATATTGATAATAATAATAATGATAAAAATAATAAAATGATAGTTTCAATAAAAATATTAATTTTTAGTAATAAAGATAATTTTAGTAATAACATCAACTGATAACAGTTATAATAATCATTTTAATAATAATATTAAAATTAATGATAATTCAGTTGACCATATCTTTTAATCCGTTCATCAAAACCACACAATTTCTAAATGAAAAGTTATTGATTTTTTCTTCAGATTTTCAACGACATGCATATCATATAACTTATCTCAGTAGCATATGTATCAAATTCGTGATTTATCATAAACTATTTAACGACGAAACTAAGCATACAAACATGCATAATCATATATACTCGAGCACTAGTCAGGGATACACTATTAATATATAAAAGATAAGATATGAATGCTCACGTATCAATATTGTGATTCAATATTGCAGGAAAGTACGTAGACGCAACGAAAACGATAAACGTTAGGTTGACCTCACGAGCAATACCCTCGATCAATACCCATAACCTTCATAGCTATAACCCATAATTTCCTTAGCTCTATCCCATTTGAAAACTTATTTTGAAATCGTCTGAATATAACTCCGTCGTAGTATTTTATGTATACTAATAATATCTTGAAATAATACTAAGTAAATATATATATATATATATATATATATATATATATATATATATATATATATATATATATATATATATATATATATATATATATATATATGTAATTCGATTGAGAGAGTTTAGAGAAATATATTTTCAAGTTTCTATGAAATAATGAAACCTATTGAATTCTATTTATAATAGATTTTTGAATTATTAAAGTGAATTATTAAAGTATGAATTATTAAAGTGAATTATTAAAGTATGAATTATTAAAGTGAATTATTAAAGTATGAATTATTAAAGTTAAAGTAAAGTAAAAGTAAAGTAAAGGTAAAGTTAAAGTATAGTAAAAGTATAAACTATGTACGTATAATACGCGTATAAAAATATATATAATATTAATTTAAATCGTTATATATATATATATATATATATATATATATATATATATATATATATATATATATATATATATATATTAATAAAATAAAATATAAATATCGTTATCTTTGTCATACTGGTTAAGTAATGAGTTGTCAAAAAAATAGATTTCTTAAATCACAGTGGACCTCATAACATAGGCCCGTAATCATATCATAATGTGTCTGATAATTCAATCATTTGATATTATCTCTTAATTCTGTCGATAAATATATCAAAACAAATATGTTTATGTAGAGTATCATATATCTAATACTTTGTTAATGTTTTCAGTTAATATTATATATTATATATACATATCTATATACACATAATTGTTCATGAATCGTTGAACACGGTCAAAGGGTAATTGATTACATGAATGCAGTTCCAAACTTTTTGAGATTCAACATTACAAATTCTGCTTATCGTGTCAGAAACATATAAAGGTTAAGTTTAAATTTGGTCAGAAATTTCCGGGTCGTCACAAATACAAAGAAATTTGATGGTTTTAATTTGATTGATTCATTCAGTATATTAAAAAAAAATAGAAACAGACAAAGAAGGTGAGATTGACTGTTATATAATCTTGGATTTGTTCTCGTGATAAAACACTGATTGGTACGAAATTTTTGACAGAAAATAAATTAACAAATAGTTGGAAAACGATTGAGAAGGGAATACGTATGTAATTTTATTCAGTTATGTAAAAATCTGTATATATATATATTTATTTCTGTATAGGTAATTATATATATAATTAGGTATTTTATATATTTTATATATTTATATATAATCTGCATATGTATACATTTATATATGTATATCTGTATTATATATCTATATATATATATATATATATATATATATATATATATATATATATATATATATATATATATATATATATATATATATATATATATATATATATGTAGTTATATGTATATCTGTTTATATTTTTGATTCATAAATTTTAATTATTGATAATGTTATAATATATTAATACTAATAATATAACTCATAATTTATTAATAATGCTATCAAAATACAATTAATAATACTAAATACTATATTAATAATAATGATAGTAATAATATCAAAATAAATTTCAATAATAATACATATATGATAATATTACTAATTTTGATAATAACTAATAATAATACTAGTTATAATAATATTAATATTATTAGTGATAGTGATAACATTAATAATATAATAACACAACTCAAATTTTATATATGTATTTTATTTTAGAAGTAATAATTTTACTAATACAGCTATTGATATGAATAATAACAATAATAATAATGATGAATTTAATGATAACAAAATTAATATATTACTTATGTTCAAACTTGTAATTTAATACAATATCATTTATTATTTATGTTTTATTATATTATGTGATGACTTTTACTGAGTAGTTAGAATTCATATATTATATATATATATATATATATATATATATATATATATATATATATATATATATATATATATTATATCATCATATATATATGTATATGTATATATAATATCAGTAATTTAATTATTCTAATTATTATTTTACATATTTCATTTAAATGTTTAAATTATATTTTATATAATCAAATTACTATATATATACTTACATTCATATATATATATATATATATATATATATATATATATATATATATATATATATATATATATAATTAATGATTCGTGAATCGTTGGAACAGTCAAAGGTTTAAATTATTATATGAACAAAGTTCAAAAGTTTTTGAGACTCAACATTACAGACTTTACTTATCGTATCGAAATCAAATAAGATTCAGGTTTTAAATTTGGTCGAAAATTCCCGGGTCATCACACTGAAGATGTGGAGACACTATTTATATGGTACTAAGTTCACTGTTTTCACCGATCACAAGAGCTTACAACATATTTTCGACCAGAAACAGCTTAACATGAGACAGAGACGTTGGATAGAGCTATTGAATGACTACGACTGCGAGATTTACTATCATCCTGGCAAGGCTAATGTCATTGCAGATGCCTTAAGTAGGAAGGAAAAGGCTAAACCTCTCCGAGTTAGAGCATTGAACATGACTGTCCAAACGAACCTTACTTCTCAGATACGCGATGCATAACTAGAGGCATTAAAAGAAGAGAGCGTTGCTTCTGAGTCCCTTAGAGGAATGGATAAGAAGTTTGTCATTCGAGAAGATGGAACCCGATACTACTTAGATAGAATTTGGGTACCGAGATTTGGTGGATTAAGGGAACTAGTGCTAGATGAGGCACACAAGACGAGGTATTCTATTCACCCTCGATCTGACAAGATGTATCAAGATCTTAAGGCACTGTACTGGTGGCCTAATATGAAAGCCGATATTGCAACTTATGTTGGCAAGTGCTCAACGTGTGCTAAGGTAAAAGCAGAACATCAAAAACTGTCAGGACTGCTGACACAACCAGAGATTCCTCAATGGAAATGGGAATGAATTATAATAGATTTCATTACTAAATTGCCCAAGACTGTGGGAGGTTATGATATGATTTGGGTTATCATTGATCGTCTCACAAAGTCAGTTCATTTTCTACCGATTAAGGAAATGGATAAGATGGAAAAGTTGGCACAGATCTATATAAAGGAAGTAGTTTCTCGACATGGAGTGCCGATATCCATTATTTTCGACAGAGACAACAGATTTACCTCTAGATTCTGGCAAGCATTGCCAGAGGCAATGGGAACCCGTTTAGACATGAGTACGTGAGAGAACCATCCAAACACTAGAAGATATGTTAAGGGCATGTGTTATTGATTTTGGAATTGGATGGGATAGACATCTACCGTTAGCAGAATTCTCCTATAATAATAGTTATCATGAAAGTATAAAGGCAGTGCCTTTTGAAGCACTGCATGGCAGGAAGTGCAGATCACCCGTATGTTGGACTGAGTTAGGAGATAGTCAATTAATTGGTCCTGAGATCATACATGAAATGACTGAGAAGATCGTGCAGATATAAGAGAGACTGAAAATGGCGCGAAGTCTTCAAAAGAGTTATGCCGATGTTAGAAGGCGAGATTTAGAATTTCAGATTGGAGATAAAGTTATGCTCAAGGTATCACCCTGAAAGGGTGTAGTGCGTTTTGGTAAAAGAGGCAAGCTAAGTTCGAGATATATTGGACCATTTGAGATTACCGAGAGATTTGGACGGGTAGCGTACAGATTGAAACTACCGCAAGAACTCAGCGAAGTTCATGACACTTTCCATGTTTCTAACTTGAAGAAATGCTTATCAGACGAAAGTTTGGTAATTCCTTTAGATGAGATACAAGTTGATCATAAGCTTAATTTTATTAAAGAACCTATTGAGATCATGGACCGTGAGGTCAAGCAGCTAAAGCAAAGCAGAATCCAGTTAGTTAAAGTTCGATGGAACGCCGGTAGAGGACCAGAATTCTTGTGGGAGCGTGAAGATCAGATGAGACAAAAGTATCCGCAACTGTTTCCCGAGGATACTACTACGGCGAATGTGCACTAAAATTTTAGGATGAAATTTTCCATAACAGGTGGGTAATGTAACAACCCGACTTTTTCTGTTACTATCGTTACTTGTCCGTTAAATATTTAACGGTGTTCACTTAGAACTTTATGTGTTTAATAGATTTAAATGCATACTTGATCCTATTGGATTACTTGAATTAATATGTTATATTAATTTATGACCTTGTTTTGGATAACGAAATAACTAGAAAACGATACGATTAAGTTAATCGTATCGTTCTGGAGACCCGGTACAGTTAACGGTGCTTGAAACGGATCACGCACGTGCGAACTAGTAGACAAAATGAGCCCATGGACTCCCCCATGGACCCATTCGGCCGACTTCCTCCCATAGACCCCTTAATGGACTAGTTTGGTCTAATGGATCATTAGATGGGTCTTGATTAGGGCCCTAACTATAAATATTTAACATTAGACTTGAAACCCTCATTCCCCCAATTGTTCTAGTCGACTTTTTGCTCTCCCCCTTGCCCCCTTTGGCCATTAACATCACTACCACACAACCACCATCACCGCCCAAAATTGGAACAAGTCTTGAAGATAAAAATTGTTGCTTTGATCGTTCTACACGTACTAGTATAGATTTATTTTGTTTTTGAGGTATATTTGCAAACCCTAATTGTTCTAAATCAGTTTTTTTGTCAATTACATGGTGTAATCAAGTCTAGTGCTCAATTAAATGCGATTAGAGTTGTCGTTTTTCATTAAATTGCTCGATTGTTATCGTTTGCATGTATCACGAATATGTATGCCATGGATCTGATCAAATTGGTTTATATACTGATCTTGTATGTTATCTAGATGAATAGTCGTCAAAAAATTATTAAGTTTGGACTTTGATTTCACTTGATTTTGTTATGGTATGCTCAAGTTATGATTAATCGAAGTTTCGTTAGGGTTTCACATGATATACGAACTTTCTGAGTTATGTACTTTGTGATTTAGCTATTGAAATATGTATCACTGTATTCTTTGTGAAAAATCATGCATGTTAGACTTAATATTTGCTTCAAAAGCTTTTGTAATGCTCTCGGTATGTCAAAACGAAGATTCGTACTTTATAGTGTGCTGAATCTGTTTTCAAAGTTAAACGAATTGACCTAGAGTGGACTAGAAATTGATTGAGACTTTTATCTTCTGAAATATGTTATCTTATATGTTCCTTTATGTATTTCATTTGTATGCTAACTTCTGAAAATGTGATTTGCCATGAGTTATACGCTTGACCAAATGATATGTGTGTTTGTTGACTAAAACTAAAGGGTCTGTAAAGATTGGATAATCTGTACTAATTGGCTAAATGAATGTCTTTTATTATTTTACCACTGAAACTTTGTAGTGTTTTGAGTCATCTCCAATTGGCCGTTCGTCAAAAGATATTTTCAATATTAAATGAGAAATGTTCTAAAACTAATGCGCATGCTGAAACTGATTTGGTAAACTGTAACTAGACCTTTTCTGATATCTGACTTATAGATATCGTATGAGGGTCGAATTAGACTTTATGGAATTGATTTTGAACTAGTTATGATCAGGAGTTTTCCATGTTTTCTTGAATTATGTGCTAAGAGTTATACTCGTTTCTTTCTGTGATGGCGTATTTTAAGGATATGCGATGAACTGCGAATGTGCAAATTACTAAACTATGAACTGTAACATGTTGTTTGACTTAGGTTTGATATGTTGACCATGATTTCATGACCTACTGATATGTTTGACTTTAGTTGACCACTTTGACCGAGTTGACTTTTGAGTTGACTTTGGTTGACTTGCTTGGATTAGTTGACTTTTACATGCATATTAATTCAGTCTGAGCACTAGGACTTTGCGTACATGATATCGGCTAAAAAGTCACATTTTTACCCCCAATATTAACCCCATTTATGATAAAGTAATTGAATTTATCATCTAAATAAGCATTTATTTTCTTCATTTGGTAGATTATGTCATTACAAAGGCTATGTTTCAAGAATCACTAAAAACGGATGAAAAACGAGGAAAAACGAGCAAAACCAGCTAAGACGATTAACTCGCGTTTAAATAACTTATTTTATAATTTTTGGAAAAGTTTATTTACTTAACCTCATGTTGTAGGATATTCAATTACGAACGCGTGGGCGCAAGAATCGTCAAAAACATAGCTAAAACGAAGATTCTAGAGCGAAAACGGTGAAAGACAAGATACGATCCAGCAAACCCCTTGCCAAACGGCTTTCCATAAAAAAATGTGATGCCCTGTACAAAATCAACGTGTACGGATCATCAACAATAGGTCCATTACACGGTACAATACTACATGCTATTTTAAAACAAGTTTTGCATTCATGAAAAGGTGACGTCTTTACCAACGTCAAATATTTTACAAAGATAACGTGCTTCTACGAATAGAAAGCATTAACATAAGTACCTGATACAAGGGTCATTACAAAGCCATTGTTCAAATGTAACATTAGTTGTGAATGCAAAGTAAAAGTTCCATGATTGAGACATCTCTAAACAATGCAGCGGAAGTCTAACACAGCGAGTTTGTAACAGCAAGAATATAGCACCAAGACTATAACAGCAGGTCTAATAGCGGAAGCAACAACGTCTAAGCACCTGAGAAATACATGCTTAAAAAGTCAACAAAAATGGAGCTATAGTTTGTTTGTAATCAGTAATGTAATGTAGACCACGAGATTTCAGTGCTTCAACCAGCAATTCAAATCAGTATTTCAAATCAGTATGATAAAGTATATGCTTATCCGTGAGCACCCAGTAACTAACATAACAAGTAATATATCACCCCCTAAAAGTGCACTTGGAGAGTGCGTATGTTTACGAAGTATTAAACACCCGTTGAATGCTAGCGCGACTAGCCCGAGTGGGGATGTCAAACCCTATGGATCCATATCTAAGATTCGAGTTCACCGGTTCATAAACCAATGACTAAACGTTACCGAGCTAAGGGGAATCTTTGTGCCGTTATGTCACCCACACATATATAAAGTTTACGTACTCGTGTCTAGTATGTAAAACATAAAAAGCACATGTATTCTCAGTCCCAAAAATAGTAAAGTAAAAAGGGAAGCTATAACTCACAGTGAATGTGCGGTAAAAGTCGCTATGAAAAGCATGCAAGTAGTAAGTCGATTCGAAAGGTCCTCAACCTAAGTCAAAGGTTACTAAGTCAGTATATTGTCCCCAAAAGTTTAAAAGTGAATAAGTTAAGCCTTAAGTATCATCATCATCATCATCATTCGTAAAAGATAAAGTAAGCTTTCAACAAGAATAGAGATCGAAACAAAGGCTGACTTCGGACAGCTGCTACGACCTCTATACAAACAAAAACGACGTGTGGTCAGTGGTCAAGGCTCTGTATGTGAGTCCTTGTACTGCTTTCCAATTTTTAGATCCTAACTTGATATCGTTTGACCGTAGCGACGGTTCAAGCGCGTGTAGGTCAGAATTTTCAGCACGTCGTTACAAAGGCGTAGTGATTTTTGGAAGGCTATAAATCCTAAAACGTATATCGGATTTAGGTGAGTCTTGAACGAAAAGTCATATACTCGAACCGAACTATCTGAAAATCAATTTTACAGAAGTCCCAGGAGTCTGATCAGACCCCGAAAAACAGAAAACATGTGCTCCGGTGGGTTTCTTGGTGCTTGATGCTCATCACGGTTCTCATCCTTGATGCGTGTAAGCTTCAAGTGTACAACTCTTTGATGTTTTAGCATCACTTTGACAAATTTTCAACCATAAACACACAACAAAGAGTAAAAGCTAACATTCTACAAGTTTTGAACATCAAGATTGTCTCTTTATTGCATAAACACAATAAAGCTTCAACCTTTGTCCTTTTGACACAAGTTTATGCATCTTCATCGTATGAGATGATGAAGACTTGATTTTTATTACCATAAAAATCATAAAAAGTTCCAAGTAAGTGAGATCTACAATAATAACTTAGATCTTCAAGTATTAAGAAACCCTAAGCTAGAAAGCTTGGATCTTTACAAGATTAATGAGACCATAAGCTAGAAAGCTAAGATCTAGTAAATGTAATGAGACCATAAACTTAAAAAGCTTATATCTAAACAAAATAATGAAACCCTAAGCTAGAAAGCTTGGATCTTTAATGTTCTTGAAGATCCTTAAAGCAAAAAGGTAGATCTACAAGTTACATGAAGATCATAAACACAAGTTTTGATCTTTTAACAAAATAAAGTGATCTTAAGCTTCAAAACTTAGATCCAACAAAGTAATGAAGATTCAAAGATAAAAAGCTTGAATCTTTCATGTTCTTGAAGGATTCAAATCAAAGTTTGAATCTACAAGATATAACAAGATCAAAAAGCTAAAAAGCTTGATCCTTTGACGATGATGATGTCGAAATTAAAGAAGAAAAAGAAGAAGAAATAAAATTCAAGAACTTACAATTTTAGTGTGAGAAAGACTAGAGAGAGAATTAGAGAGCAAGTGTGTGTAAAATGAGAATGAAATCAAGTGTGAAATGAAGAATGAGGCTTGATATTTATAGTGGTGGAGGTGGTGGGGGGTGTCTCCAAACCGTAGGCATCATGGGGGGCAAGGGGGGATAACTTTTTGCTTTTTGCATGGTGGTGGTCTAAAGGTGGTGGTTGTTGTTAGGATCTCATACAACATGTGTAGTAATGGTTAACAAAAATGCTAGTATGTTGGCTCATATTAATGGTTTTTTGTCATACATCTTAATGGATCAAAAATCCATTAAAGTTGGGCTACTTTAATGGTCCATTAACTAGAGTATGGCGGGCTTAAGTCCCTTAAGGTAAAAAGTCCAATAAGACTAACTAGTGTGCATTAGTAAATTACTAAGCGTAATTAAGCAACCAATAAGCCAAGTAATTGTCATTAGAAAATAACAATTAGTATTACGTAGTCATAGTACTCCAATTATGACAAAAGTTAAACGTGTACCAAGTACGTAGCTCGCTTTAAACGTCAAGTGACACTAACGGTCGTAAAAGAATTCGAGGATCAAGTTAAGTGATTAAACACTTAATAGCACGTTGTAAGGTATTAACGGAAGTAATTAATCATGAATAAAGATCCCAGAGCATAAACTAGCTCAGTATGCACAAATACGCAGTTTCGTGAAAGTATAGAGCACAAAAATATAAGTCGAAAAAGTCAGGTCGTTACATTACCCACCCGTTAAAGAAAATTTCGTTCCGAAATTTTGAGGAGTGACCAACATCGGTACCAAATTTGAAGAAGAAGGAGCGTATCAAAGTTTTGAGATACTCGTGGGCTCAGAAGTGAGCTATTTACCTTGAAAGGTACTTGGGCGTATAAAAGTAAGAATAAGTATATGCCTAAGTCTCTTGACCGTAAGATCAACAAATTGATTTCGTTTCTTGTTAACATGAATATGTCATCTGAATATATATCCACAAAAGGAAAGATGATGTTTTTAGCCTTACAGGCATCTTCAGTAAGCTGGATGCATGAAATGCATCATGAATGTTACCAACTCATCTAAAACATTGAGCGCTTATGTTGCAATACAAAGCTGACAGGTAGAATGAAAAAGATGGTGATCACAACCATGAAATCTGATGTCTGGATAGTGTTAGCCACGGATTTACTAACCCCTTAATTTAGGAAGGAGACCATATACATAAAGAACCCGATATTTAAGAAACGTTTCATTCGAATAAATGAATTGAAATTTTAGCTGAGAGTGACTAATCAGACTTGCATGCAATGCAAGCCATAATTATTTATAGTGTCTTCAGGACGGTCTGAACGAACAATGAAATATATCACCCAGTTTAACATACTGCATGTGAACTTATCCTTGGATGGAATGAAAACACAGTTCCATAATGTAACTATTTGCTTTCAGTTACATGCTGAAGTTAGGGTTAACATCGACTAGAACAACATATAGTTGCAACCAACGAAGGAAGAAATATATAGATTAACCACATCAGTGTTATAGATGTTTTAAGCAGTCTCTTCCAAGAGGATAACAAGATTCATAGATTTTTAAAGTATTTTACATTACATTTCCGAAAGAATATCGTACGAAATGTGTGATATTTGAACGAGAGTGAACTCTTCGTACAATGAGCGAGTTGATCTGAATTTATCCTTATACTTAAGGGGGATGCGCGGATGAGAATATACGTGAACCCTTTGTCATAAAGAATGGTTTACTCCAAGTGAAAAGAATCTCAAAAATGATTTCTTGTACCTCAACATACTGGATCATACTGGATAATTTGCCGTGAAATATTGAGAGTAGAAACCCACCTAGTGCCTTTTCTACAATAGGGTGACCACTGAGTGTACCTCAGAAAACTGATTTATCGGCCCATGTTTTTGTCATGTCTAACCTTAAAAGGAATATTTTATGAGTGCAAAGACTTCCTAACAAATTTTATAAAACTGCCATCCAAAGTGGCTCAAGAGTTTTTAACAAAGATCTTTATGATAAGCTTCATCCCTAAACGGAGGACGAGAAGAAGTGTGATCCATACATGGTGTAGACTAATACAAAATCCTTTAATAAAATCAACCAAGGAAGTTTTGAAAAACCTTTAAATGTTTGATGTGTCAACATAAACGGAACGGAGTTCTTAATAAATTTAGAAGTGTGTACAACGTATACCATTTTGCACAAAACTATTTGACTTAAGTTAAACAACTCAATAAAGGAGCGATTTTTAAATAATTTGAAGGTATAACTTAGTATGTACTAACCAAAATAAGTAAAGGTAAATTTATTAACTTAATTATATACATACATATATGATTTTATAAATCGCATAAGTGACATAAAAATTTTATTAATTTCATTTGTCCATAAATCTTGTGAGGACCGCACAAATAAACAACGTGTAAAAATTATTATAAACATAGTTTTTCGTATTTCAGAGGTTACGAGTTGAAAAAGATCGAGTGAAAAATATTTGAATCATCATGTGACATGTTACTAGGTAATGAAAACTAATGGATTAAATGTAGTTTTGATCATTATCAGGACATAAGTCTTTGGGCCAAAAATGTTCATGTGCGAAGCCATTGCTAAATGTGAGGTATGAAGGATAGAGCATGAGGACGAGAAGTTAATCGCTTCTTCACTTTGCAAAATGCCAAACAGGTTATGACAAATATTAAAGTCGAGATACTGATGGTGTTATTATCACTAAATGAGAATCCCCTGGAATAAGTCAGGACTTAGAGTTATGTAAGAAAGAGCATCGTTCCAACAGGTGTGGCAATTAAGATCCTTGGGGTAACGCAAAATTTTTGAATGGTTTAAGTGTTAGTGGATGCCCGAAGGCTCTGCATGACGTGGCAGTAAGTACCTTTATCACACACACACACATGAATCTCTCGGTTTCGACGGTGGTAAAGTCTTCATGATGATTTGGATACGAATAAGCAACGAAAAATTTTATAATAAGTAACGAAAATTTTATAGAGATCGTTTTAGGTGACAATGTAAGAAAAGAAACGAAGTTCTTAGTAAACATGTACTATTCTAAGTAAAATATCTTTTGAATAAAAGAATTGATTTGTAAAAGTGAAAGTAAAATTTCATATGTACTAGTCAAAAATAAGTAATTATTTACTTTATTATATATAACATATACGGTTTCTAAAATTTGTACGAATGGCAATAAAATAATTTTTTTTTATAAAACTTTGAGAGGATCGCACAGTAAAATAGTGTGTATAAAATGTTGGCAAACAAAATTTTCATATTTCGGAGGTTACAAGTTGGAAAAAGATTGATGAGGATCGAGTAAAAGATCTTTGAAAATTTCGGGTGATATTTGAGCAACAATGTCACGAGGTAATGAAAACTATTGAATTTGAATATGGTTGATGACTATTAGTAGGGCATAAGTTCTTTAACCAAAAATGCTTAAGTGTGAGATACGAATGGGAGAGTATGAGGATGAGAATTAACCACCCATTGATTTTGGAAAATTTTGAACTGGTATGAATAATATCGAAGTAAGAAGGATGATGGTGTGATTATCATCAAATAATAAATCTCTCGGAATAAGTTAGGATTTAGAGTCGCGTAAGAATGCGTATCAAGTAAGATTCTTGGGTAGTCTTTAATATAGAATTTGAATCGCTGAAGTGACGGGATACAATTTCCTTTATGTATCGTTGTACAAGTTTGTCCATTGTATCGGTTTCTTTCATGGCTAGAAAGTGAGTAGTTTTGGTGAGACGGTCAACAATAACCCAGATAGTGTCATAACCGCCTACCGTTTTCGGTAGCTGATGTGTGCGAGGTGTAGTATGTAATACTATTAATTTTACTACGAAATACTATTAAATACAATACAATTTTACACAAGTTATTTATTTATTTATAGAATGGGATATACCTAAACCTTGCTACAACACTTATAGGCAGTGTACCTAATCGTAGAGTAGTGTAGTTTTTAGTAAGTCCGGTTCGTTCCACAGGGAGCTAGCTGAGTTTAACGCTATATATGTTTTAAACTATATTTGTATCAATATATATATATAAGTAATATTATTATTATTATAAAAAGGGGGTTTTACCGTTTAATGACCGGTTTGTCGATTTTAGAACTTAAGTCACAATTAAAACCTAATGTAAAATATTAAATATAACTTAATTTAAAGTGTCATACCCCCAAAAAGGGCCGGGGAAATATGACTTCACAATATCACAACACAAGTATGTATAAACGAGAACGACTCTATATGAGACGTTTTAATTAAAAACCAATGTATTTATAAGCAGCGGTAAGTATTAAGTCATTACAATTGTATACTATAATGTTCTAATGCAATAATACGAATGTATATATGCGGACTCCAAAAGCAGCAAAGTCCAAATAGCAAATAATCTTTAGCAATCTTCACCTGAGACAAAACATGCTTAAAGAGTCAACCAAAAAGGTTGAGTGAACAACATAGGTTTAATAGTTATAACAAGTTTTAGACCACAAGATTTAAATAAGCTGTTTAATCAGTCCGGTAATAGTGCTGGTGTATATGATATCGATACTAACCATTGGTTACCCTAAACACATCATGTTCGTGTCGTTCATCGTTATTATGTATCCATTGACCAGCGGTCATCCGGATAGAGACGTCACCCTCAATATCGCTATCACAATAACTAAGCTTGCCTTTATACGTAGCAATTAACGATATCATGGTAGGGATTAAGCATGAATTAAAGCATGTTAGCAAACAGTTTGAACTGATCAAAAGAAAGTTTGAGTACTTGTGTCTAAGCGTAAAACAGTTTAAAAACAAGCATGTGTCTCACCCCAAAGTTTATAAAACAGTTAAGAAATAGTAAAAGAGGGGCTATGAAGTTCACCTTAATAGCAGATAGATATTCCACGCAAGTTATATGATCAGAGTGTTGAACCCGGAGATCTCAACCTAGAGATACTATGTTCGATTAGTTAGTGTCTAATAGACGTAATGTTTGTTTATTAATATAGTAAACTATATTAACAGTGACCGTTCTCGAGAAAAGTTATATTTATGTAAGTGATAATATACTTAGTGTTATAAGTGTTACTATATAGGTATGTGTACATGTTATACTAATAATAGCATTATTGATTACATTAATTATTCAACTATTGTGTAAGTTATCATTATATGTTACGTATATAATTATACCTATGTGATACATATATATTATTTATTTATAATACATGTATTTATTTTAAACTATATGATACATATATGTAGTAAGTGTAGGTGTTACATATAGATAGGTGTAAGATGATACATATATATATACTCATTACTTTTTTTATTATTAAGTTTACTAACTTATGTATTTTACATAATGCACATTCATACATACATTCACACGTACATATACATACTTATATACACATATATATACACGTATGCATATATTTACATATACACACACACATATACATACAGTGTATACTTGCTCATACGTACGTTTGCATACATGCATGCACGTACACCATGATCATAACCTAAATATCTTTAACATAAAATCTTAAGTTTCCAACATAATAACATGTCATTAATCAAAATCTTTATACTTCAACATAAAATCATGAGTTTGTGTCTTAATAACTAGTAGTCTTTTAACTCTAATCAAATTGTAATCTCATCTATCTTTAATCTATTTTCGACACAAAGATCATGATCATAATTAACCCTAATCTTTTATTCATAACAATACCTTTTCATTATGTATCTCATACTCATTATTTACAAATCAAATTATTATCATTAACTACTTATTACTAACTAGTTATAACACTTGATCAAACTTTTAACCTTTAACAACATCATTAATCTTTATCTACTTAATCTCTTTATTATCATAACTCTTAACATAACATTATTACTTTAATGATCATACTTTATATACTTATTCATACACATTAATACATCATTAATAATACTTGATCATACGCATTCTTAACCCTAAACTTCTTTTATCAATCTTAATTCATAATCTTTTAATCTTTAACATTACCCATCTCAATTATCATAATCTTCTTTACACATAAATTCATAAGTTCTTATTTGTAGTTATAGCTTAAACTCCACATAAAATCATAATCATTATACATAACATGATACTTATTAATATATTTGTATGTAATTCAATAAATAACAAAATTAACTAGGGTTTAAGACTGCCTTACTAAGATTGAGAGTATGTATTGATGATGATGGTGTGCGAACAGGAACAGAAAATAGAAACAGCAATAACGAACCAAATATGGAGTCTGTTTTGGGTTAGAATGATCACGACAGAGACAGCAACAAATAGCAGCAGGCTCAGCAACAATTATTCGATAACCAGGAGGTTTCTTTTGGGCTGTGTAATCACGACAGGAAGACAGAAAAATAGAAACAATTAATCAAACAATAAAAGCTGGTATGGATCGAACATATACAGCAGAAACCAGCAGTAAACTTACTTGATTTCCTGGACATTTTACAGCAGAACTGGATGTAGGCTTGTTGGCGAATGAGAGGAGTGTTTAGTCGACAAAAGCAGGCTAGATAGGTGGTGATGATCGACTAGAAAACTGGAGAGAATGCAGGGTTTAGTTCGACAGAATTTTGAGGGAAAGCAGGTAAATAAGTCGACTGGATTGCAGGGTTTATCTGTGGTGATTAAATCTGAAAATACACGATTGCTTTTATAGATTGTGGAGTTTCCTGGTTGAACTCTAACTCTTGAGGATTAAGGAAAGTATTTGAGTTAAACTAGGATCAATAGACTTGGAGTTCAAGCTAAAATGTGCAGCCGATTGATAATGATTCATATGGTTATATATATATATATATATATATATATATATATATATATATATATATATATATATATATATATATGTATATATATATATATGTATATATATATATATGTATATATATATATATATATATATATATATATATATATATTTTACGACATCCATGTTTATTTTTATATATTTATTGTTTTTTTATATATAATTATTATTATTATTAATATTAAGGTTATATTATTTAAATAAATTTTATTTATTTTATTAAACCCTAATCCTTTTTTTTTATTTGTTCCAATTAGTTTGCATTAATTTTTATAGTTTATACAATAACACTTTTAAGTATTAATATATATATATATATATATAGTTTATATTATTTATTACATACTAGGGTTAGGGTTTATTATTTAATATTAAATGGTATTAGGGTTTTGTAATTAATAGGTAAGGTTAGGTTTAGGGTTTTATACCATATTAGGGTTTTATATTAATTACGACCATTTAATGAAGGTATAAATGTTCGTTTGTTGAAATGGATAACAACCCTAATATTGATGCACAGAATATGACGTTGAAACCCTAAGGATAACTTGATTAATTCAGATAGGAAAAATGTGGGTTGTTATAGTACTTGCCCGTTAATTTAAACTTCGTCCCGAAGTTTCAGTAAAAGTTCTCGGATGCACCAACAGTTGAGAATAGATGTGGATATTTCCGTTTTATTTGGTCTTCACGTTCCCAGGTGTGCTCGGGGCCTTTTCGTGAATTCCAACGGATCTTCCAGGTGTGCTCGGGGCCTTTTCGTGAATTCCAACGGATCTTAACAACATGAATAAAGCTTTGTTTCGAACGTTCAACCTCACAATCCAGAATTCCTATAGGTTTTTCGATGAAATGCATTTAATGTGAAGGTCATTCAAGGGAATAACGAGTATGTTGTCAACAAGACACTTTTTAAGATTCGAGATGGGAAATGGATGAACTTTAATTAACAGGAAGTATGGACTATAAATTACCATTCAGTCAACATTTTGTTAAAGTAAAGTTCACACTTAATTACAGTGGGGATCTATTTGAGTGAGAGTTGATATCGTATGAAATTCCAGCTAAAAGAGTCTAGGTGTTAGAATATCTTGCCCTATGGACTTCATCCATGACTAGTTCTTGAAAATTTCTGATTAATGGTGATTTTTATAGAATTGACATGTACTTCTTCACTATTTACTACATGTTCAAGGAATTGTACGATTCGTAGCCAAAGTTCACACTTGGAAAACTTGGCATACAGTTGTTCGTTCTTTAGGAGCTCTAGAATAAATCGCAAAGGTTGCTCATACTCTTTCTTGCTCTTGGAATAGATTAAGATGTCATCAATGAAAACGGTTACAAATTTAACAAGATAAGGTTTGCATGCATGGTTCATAAGATCCATGAATACAGCAGGAGCATGGGTTAAGTTAAAAGACATGACAAGAAACTTATAGTGTCTATAACGAGTTAGGAAAGTATTCTTAGAAACATTGGTTTCCTTGACTCTCAATTAATGATAACCCGATCTAAGATCAAGTTTCGAATAGATACGTGACCCTTGCAGTTGGTCAAACAGGTCATAAATAAGCGGGAATGGATAACGATTCTTGATGGTTAGCTTGTTGAGTTCTTGACAATTAATACACATTCTCAACGTGCCACCTTTCTTAATGAAAAGAATGGGTGCTCCTCACAGAGGCAAGCTAAGACGAATGAAACCTTTCTTCAAAAGCTCTTGGAGTTGGCTGGATGATTCCTTCATTTCGGGTGGAGCTAATCGGTATGGTACCTATGCAATAGGTACAGTACCGGGTGTGGATAGTTTACAAGTAAAGGATTTATAATATCTAGGGTTGATATTTTTAGTTGACAATGTAGAGATAAGGAGTATGTAATGGTACACAGTGGTCCTAATCTTGATCAAATCTTATTCCCATCATGATCCATTAGGATTTCTGTATGACTTATCATAATATAATGACGTTGATCAAGTGTCATTATATTATTCTAAATCACACTTTTATCACTCCATAAGATTACTACTATGTCATCTAGCCAATATGCATCTTCATCGAGGTGAATGATTCAATGGAAAATGAAAGAAAAGAAAGTAACATCATTCATTCATTTAAAAGAAAATAACCAGAGTATTACAGAAACTTAACGGAATCTTCCAAAATATAAGAGTACTAAATGATAACATAAAGAACACTATGAGAAATTTAAATAACACTTGCAGTTGCCAAGACTCTTCATTGTGCCTCTTCATTCTTCTTCTTATCTGAACATTGATTTTTGAAATGCCCTACTCCTCCGCAGTTATAGTAAGTAGGAACGGTTGCATTTGCCTTTGTGGCTGGAGTTTTGGCTGATAGAGTAACAACTCTACAAGTCTTGGCTACGTGACCCACCTTCTCGCACTTGGTGCACTTGGCCTTACACCATCCTTCATGATGTCTCTCACATTTTTTGCAATAAGGACATTTTCCCTTATACAACTTGTTGAATTTTCCTTTATAAAGCTTGTTGAATTTGCTTTTAGAATTTTCTTGCTTCATCCATTCTCTCTTCCTTTTTGCACCTTCTTTCTCCTTATGTTTGTCGATAAAATAGCTTGCCCTGCAAGCAGCTTCTTGTATGGTGCTCGGGTTCTCCAAGATAACATCTCTTCGTACTTCATTAGGCAATCCATTGATGTAGCATTGGATCCCTAGATATTCGGGAGTAGCCATGTGAATAAACTCTTGAAATTGGTTGGTATAGCTCATGAGATCAGCATTCACCATTTCTATATTACTGAGCCCAGGTCTTTCAGTACTCTTGTATGTAGGGGGCGGGTAGCTTATAAAACTTTGATGAGAACGAATAGTCAAAAGGTTTTGCGGTACGCCATTGTGGCCATCGCCTTGAACAGAGGACTCGGACTTGGATTCTTCCTCAACTGCTTCTTCTTCAATTCTCTCCTCCACAAACTCTTCCTCCTCGTCATCCCTATCATAGTTAGCATTAGTATGGGATTCTTCCAAATGAGGGTAGTGTGGAGGACTAGGAGGGACATAGTTTGGGTGGGTTGGTGAAAATGGCGGGGAAACGGGTCCATAAGTTGGTGTGTGGACAGATCTTTCGGAGTAGGATCCTTCGGACTCATTGTCGGGGATGATGATCGGGCTATTGCGAGACATCCTAGAAGGTACGAAAGAACTAAGTTAGGTAAGTTCTAAGGTGGACGCAAAAGCACGAATTAAAATGTAAGGAGAAAAATGCACTAGAACTAAAACAGGAAAGGTTATAGTCCTATAGATTGTTAAGGCACCAAACTAACACATAAGGCACACATAATATGCAATCCTGGTTCTCTATAACAACCTGGCTCTGATACCACTCTGTCATACCCCCAAAAAGGGCCGGGGAAATATGACTTCACAATATCACAACACAAGTATGTATAAACGAGAACGACTCTATATGAGACGTTTTAATTAAAAACCAATGTATTTATAAGCAGCGGTAAGTATTAAGTCATTACAATTGTATACTATAATGTTCTAATGCAATAATACGAATGTATATATGCGGACTCCAAAAGTAGCAAAGTCCAAATAGCAAATAATATTTAGCAATCTTCACCTGAGACAAAACATGCTTAAAGAGTCAACCAAAAAGGTTGAGTGAACAACATAGGTTTAATAGTTATAACAAGTTTTAGACCACAAGATTTAAATAAGCGGTTTAATCAGTCCAGTAATAGTGCTGGTGTATATGATATCGATACTAACCATTGGTTACCCTAAATAGCGCTATTATGTCGTTCGTCATTATTATGTATCCATTGACCAGCGGTCATCCAGATAGAGACGTCACCCTTAATAGCGCTATCACAATAACTAAGCTTGCCTTTATACGTAGCAATTAACGATATCATGGTAGGGATTAAGCATGAATTAAAGCATGTTAGCAAACAGTTTGAACTGATCAAAAGAAAGTTTGAGTACTTGTGTCTAAGCGTAAAACAGTTTAAAAACAAGCATGTGTCTCACCCCAAAGTTTATAAAACAGTTAAGAAATAGTAAAAGAGGGGCTATGAAGTTCACCTTAATAGCAGATAGATATTCCACGCAAGTTATATGATCAGAGTGTTGAACCCGGAGATCTCAACCTAGAGATACTATGTTCGATTAGTTAGTGTCTAATAGACGTAATGTTTGTTTATTAATATAGTAAACTATATTAACAGTGACCGTTCTCGAGAAAAGTTATATTTATGTAAGTGATAATATACTTAGTGTTATAAGTGTTACTATATAGGTATGTGTACATGTTATACTAATAATAGCATTATTGATTACATTAATTATTCAACTATTGTGTAAGTTATCATTATATGTTACGTATATAATTATACCTATGTGATACATATATATTATTTATTTATAATACATGTATTTATTTTAAACTATATGATACATATATGTAGTAAGTGTAGGTGTTACATATAGATAGGTGTAAGATGATACATATATATATACTCATTACTTTTTTTATTATTAAGTTTACTAACTTATGTATTTTACATAATGCACATTCATACATACATTCACACGTACATATACATACTTATATACACATATATATACACGTATGCATATATTTACATATACACACACACATATACATACAGTGTATACTTGCTCATACGTACGTTTGCATACATGCATGCACGTACACCATGATCATAACCTAAATATCTTTAACATAAAATCTTAAGTTTCCAACATAATAACATGTCATTAATCAAAATCTTTATACTTCAACATAAAATCATGAGTTTGTGTCTTAATAACTAGTAGTCTTTTAACTCTAATCAAATTGTAATCTCATCTATCTTTAATCTATTTTCGACACAAAGATCATGATCATAATTAACCCTAATCTTTTATTCATAACAATACCTTTTCATTATCTATCTCATACTCATTATTTACAAATCAAATTATTATCATTAACTACTTATTACTAACTACTTATAACACTTGATCAAACTTTTAACCTTTAACAACATCATTAATCTTTATCTACTTAATCTCTTTATTATCATAACTCTTAACATAACATTATTACTTTAATGATCATACTTTATATACTTATTCATACACATTAATACATCATTAATAATACTTGATCATACGCATTCTTAACCCTAAACTTCTTTTATCAATCTTAATTCATAATCTTTTAATCTTTAACATTACCCATCTCAATTATCATAATCTTCTTTACACATAAATTCATAAGTTCTTATTTGTAGTTATAGCCTAAACTCCACATAAAATCATAATCATTATACATAACATGATACTTATTAATATATTTATATGTAATTCAATAAATAACAAAATTAACTAGGGTTTAAGACTCCCTTACTAAGATTGAGAGTATGTATTGATGATGATGGTGTGCGAACAGGAACAGAAAACAGAAACAGCAATAACGAACCAAATATGGAGTCTGTTTTGGGTCAGAATGATCACGACAGAGACAGCAACAAATAGCAGCAGGCTCAGCAACAATTATTTGATCACCAGGAGGTTTCTTTTGGGCTGTGTAATCACGACAGGAAGACAGAAAAATAGCAACAATTAATCAAACAATAAAAGCTGGTATGGATCGAACATATACAGCAGAAACCAGTAGCAAACTTACTTGATTTCCTGGACGTTTTACAGCAGAACTGGATGTAGGCTTGTTGGCGAATGGGAGGAGTGTTTAGTCGATAAAAGCAGGCTAGATAGGTGGTGATGATCGACTAGAAAACTGGAGAGAATGCGGGGTTTAGTTCGACAGAATTTTGAGGGAAAGCAGGTAAATAAGTCGACTGGATTGCAGGGTTTATCTGTGGTGATTAAATCTGAAAATACATGATTGCTTTTATAGATTGTGGAGTTTCCTGGTTGAACTCTAACTCTTGAGGATTAAGGAAAGTATTTGAGTTAAACTAGGATCAATAGACTTGGAGTTCAAGCTAAAATGTGCAGCCAATTGATAATGATTCATATGGTTTTATATATATATATATATATATATATATATATATATATATATATATATATATATATATATATATATATATATATATATATATATATATTTTTACGGCATCCATGTTTATTTTTATATATTTATTGTTTTTTTTATATATAATTATTATTATTATTAATATTAAGGTTATATTATTTAAATACATTTTATTTATTTTATTAAACCCTAATCCTTTTTTTTATTTGTTTTAATTAGTTTGCATTAATTTTTATAGTTTATACAATAACACTTTTAAGTATTAATATATATATATAGTTTATATTATTTATTACATACTAGGGTTAGGGTTTATTATTTAATATTAAATGGTATTAGGGTTTTGTAATTAATAGGTAAGGTTAGGTTTAGGGTTTTATACCATATTAGGGTTTTATATTAATTACGACCATTTAATGAAGGTATAAATGTTCGTTTGTTGAAATGGATAACAACCCTAATATTGATGCACAGAATATGACGTTGAAACCCTAAGGATAACTTGATTAATTCAGATAGGAAAAATGTGGGTTGTTATATAAAGCGTAAAGTAAATGACGATAAATAAAAGTGCGATAAAATAAAAGTACGATAATTAAAAGTGCAATAATTTAAAGTACGATAAATAAAATTACGATAAATAAAAGTGCGATGAGATATAAAATAAAGAAATTATGCTTATTTAAACTTCCGTAATCATGATGTTTGACGTGTTGATTTTAGTTTATTACCATGGGTTAATTGTCCTTTGTCCTGGATTATTCGATATGTCCATTTGGTTTTGTCCATAATAGTCCATCGGTCATAAATATAAAGTGCGAGAGTCTTCGCTAATTTAACCTTATACCCGAAGTCAAATATTCCAACTAATTGGGGATTCGAACTGTAACAAGGTCTTAATACTTTGTTTAATGAATACACCAGGTTATCGACTGCGTGTAATCCAAGGTTTTAATACTTTGTTAACAATTACACCAATTACCTTTGAATATAATCCACCCCTATTTTAATGAGTCCAGTGACTATTAATCCATCCCCGTGTCCGGTCAAATGAATAATTATTAGTATTTATAGATATCCCGCCCACTGTACCCAGTCAAGCGTATGTGGTTATATATAAACACGTCAAATTATAAATCTCTATATTAAATCAATGAGATATCATTTAATTAATATAAAGCCCATTAATAGCCCATAGTCCAATTTCCACAAGTGTCGGTCTTTTGTCCAAACCCCAATTATGGTCCAAAGCCCAATAACCCCGTCTTTAATATTTAGTCTAACATCACGATTACTTCTGCTTAAATAAACATAATAATAACTTAGCTACGAGACATTAATTTAAAAAGGTTGAACATAAATTACAATGAGTATTAATCGCGTAGTGTTACAAGGACAGAATTTCGACTTACAAACTTAAAATATTTGTCACTATAACCTTATTATTATTAACTTAATATTAAAATTAAAATTATAAAATAATTATAAATATATATTGAGAGATAGAGAGTAATTGAAAAATATGGTGTACATAAAACGTCGAGCAAACTGCCTTTTTATAGCACTTGGCCTCACTGTTACAGCCATGCGAGCGCATGGTTTTTGTTCTTCCAGGCCATGCGATCGCATGGCCAGCTGGATCCAGATATTTTGTTTAGCAAAACGTGGGCTGCTGGTTTATTTTATTATATAATATAATATATATAATTATAATTATATATAATTATATATATTATATTATATTCTTGTGCATCGTTGACTTGTAATTTTAGGTCCGTTTCATCGCGCGTTGATACTCGGCTTATTTCCCGGTTCCGGATTTTCGAACGTCCTTTTGTACGATTTAATATCTTGTACTTTGCGTTTTGCGGCTTGTACTCTTGTAATTTTGAGACGTTTCTCAGCAATAATTTGAACCACTTGGATTGTACTTTGTACTTTGTACTTTTTGGTTGTTTGCGTCTTCAAATCGTCGAATCTGTCTTTTGTCTTCACCTTTTATTATTTAAATGAATATCACTTGTAAATAGAACAATTGCAACTAAAAGTTTGTCTTTCTTGAAGGATAATACTATGAAATATGTGTTCGTTTTTAGCATTATCAAATATTCCCACACTTGAGCGTTGCTTGTCCTCAAGCAATATAGAACTTGAATATAGCTTTACTAGAATCACTTCTTTATTCTTCACACTATGTACATCAGTGATTTTAATACGGCGGTATGAACAATGATAGTAGCGTTGTGGTTTACAGTGCCACATGACTATTAAAATTTAGATCCGTTAGGAAATTGGATCTTTATGAAAACATTTGATCTTTTAAAAATTCAATCTAGCTTTTACCCTAGATAAGTTTTCTGAAATAACCCTTCACCGGTGTTTGCAAAATGTTTGTGTGGGTTTTGTGGGTTTCAGATTTGAAAATTTTAGCTCAAAACTTATGGTTTTGTGTCACCCACTTGCTAACCTTGTATTGGGAAAGAAATACGTCAAATTTACTTGTTCCGTATATTACCTTTCGGTAAACTACCGTCCGGTTGTAAAGGAAAGCGTTGAACAAGCAACTGTTAAAGCAATGTCTAATGACATGCTTTTGATTATGGTCTATATCGTGTCGGATGCAATTACTATCCTTTGTAGGAGCAATAGTAAAGATCACCCTATAGTTTTTCAGTCTGGCACAAGGTCCTGTCTTCGACCATGCTATGCAACCACCGTTCTTACGGTTGACACCCGATTTGGTTCAGGTGACCTAATGAATTCCAGGTGAATTCCTAGGATTTTACGTTCATTGGTAATGAACGCATTGAAAATAGGGTTTCAGAAAAAAATCGGTTTGTAATTTTGATCAAAATAATTTCTCGTTTAAGATCGAGTTTAGATATCATCGAATTCCATGAGTTTGTAATTCTCAATCTTTAAAGTCAATCTCAAGGGTTGAGTAATATCAGGCTTAAAAGCTGATTTTTGATCTTTTAAGGAGATTATCCTTTCTAGGGATCTGATTCATTAGTCTTATAAGCTAATTTGCATAGTGTCCCCCCATTGTACGAGACAGATCCTCTCATGGTTAGGATAAGTCTGACCACTTGCGACCCTGTTTGATGCTGACGTCCGTGGATTTCCAGCTGATTTTCGAGAAAACTTTTCAAGGTTTTTCGTAGACTCTACAACTAGTCTGGACGACAACTTCCTGACCTAAATCAAGAAGCGCGTATCTTTTTCTCGGAAGACTGTACTTCCTTTTTTATTCCATTTATATTACAATAAACTGGGTAAAACTGATTAATATTGTCTAAAACAAAAGTATCTTCAATTATTTGTATAAAAATATGTGATATATGTTCTAAATAACTTGGTAAATATTTCCCACACTTGGCTTTTATTTTTCTTTCTTTTCCTTTTTTTTTCTCTTCTATTCCATTTTAAATGAATTCAAGCGTTTTGGGTTGTTTCTCAATTTATGTCCTTTCCGAGGTAACAATAATTTCGGTGTTAATACCTAGTTTTATCGTTCATAAATATGTATAAACATGATTTTGAGTTCATTTAGTTGAAATTTTTTTAAAATTTTTACTAGAAGTGGGTAGTCAGTATATAAGACTAGGGCTGTTCTTTATTATCAGAGAGCACTAGATTCTAATACAACTACTGCGTTACTAGTAAAGTTTAACGGTGGCTATTAAACCAAGTGTATAAGTCAATTTTTTTTTAAAAAATCCGAAAAATCTGAAAGAATTTAATCCCTTCCCACACTTAAGATCTTGCAATGCCCTCATTTACAAGAAATCAGTAACAATTTAAATTATTGAGGGTGATTAGCGTAGAAAAATGATTAAATTTTACCAATGTTTCCAAACATATTGTTGTTTGTTTGAATGATAAATGGTGCACATCATTTGTTCATTCCTGCAGTTGTTATATCACATTTATTTTGCATCTTGTCGTCAAAATTAGTTGCTTTTGCTGAACTTAATGCAAGTCTTTGAAAATGCGCTGTTTTACCCTGTTGTGTACATGAGATAAAATACATACAATACAAATATAAACATGCATGGTATTTTGAAATGGGACTTAATATCCCACTTTCAAATTACAAAAATGAAATATTAGTACTAAATAAAAATGTTAAACATTACATAAAAGTATCAAAATGTTAAATGTTTAACATAAATAGATAAAAATAATAAAAGATAAGAAATCACCAATGGAACACTATTGATTTGGATAGGGATTCCAGTTCATATCATCGCTCGGGTTCCATGGTTGGTGATAGGTGTCCTGGTAGGCTTGATTGGGGTCGTACAGGTCAAAGGGTGGTCGCATGTCGGGCTGATATGGTGGATAAAAAGCAGGTCGAGTCGGGATGTAGTTATGTGGTACCTGATATGATAGCTGGCTCATGATTTGATGCTGATGAACTTGCCATCTATCGTGTTGGCGTCGCCTGGATTACTCATACTCATCCATGGCTCTCCACTGCTCATACTGATGATGCCTAGTCTGGTTATTCATTTCTACCTCATCTACATGCTGGAATACATCAGTATAACTATCCCTAATGACATCCCTAATGTCATCTGCTTCCTCCATCTCCTCATCCGAACCCCTCTCTACCTGTGGATGGTTGCCCTGATATGGTATTGGTATATTGTGCCTTCGTTTTAGTACCTTTGTACCTTGATATACCTGCAAACCTATTGTAGTGACCCGAACTTTTCCATGTTTATATATATTAATTGAGATTGATATTTACATGATTAAATGTTTCCAACATGTTAAGCAATCAAACTTGTTAAGACTTGATTAATTGAAATATGTTTCATATAGACAATTGACCACCCAAGTTGACCGGCGATTCACGAACGTTAAAACTTGTAAAAACGACATGATGATATATATATATGGATATACATATGGTTAACATGAGATTATGATAAGTAAGTATCTCCATAAGTATATTAACAATGAGTTATATACATATAAACAAGACTACTAACTTAAGGATTTCGAAACGAGACATATATGTAACGATTATCGTTGTAACGACATTTAAATGTATATATATCATAATAAGATATATTAATATATCATAATATCATGATAATATAATAATTTAACATCTCATTAGATATAATAAACAATGGGTTAACAACATTAATTGAGATCGTTAACTTAAAGGTTTCAAAACAACACTTACATGTAACGACTAACGATGACTTAACGACTCAGTTAAAATGTATATACATGTAGTGTATTTAGATGTATTAAAATACTTTTGGAAGACTTCAAGACATATATCAAAACACTCATACTTAACGAAAATGGTTACAGTTACTTTCCCATTCTTTTCTTTCATCAAGAATTCTAGTCGTATTTTTACCCGTATTATATACAGCTTCAAAACGTACTTACTATAGGTATATACCAAGAGGAACTAGCATGGGATTCCACTCTTGATTATGTCATGTATGACTAATCAATTTTAACTTCTACCATGAGCTAGTCAACTAACTAGAACTCCTTTTAACCCCACTCACCACTCACCAATTACCACTCATCATTCACTCCATTTCACTTCCAATTCTCTTTCTAATTCTCTCTCAACACACCCACACTATTATGAACGTATTTTTCCAGTAGTTAATCATCATCTTCATCAAAAATAACTTCAAGAATCAAGCTATAATCATCATAGGAAGAACACTTCAAGAACACTTCAAAAATCCCTTCAAGTTTACTAATTTACTTCCAAGCTTTCTAATCCATTCCAAGTAATCATCTAAGATCAAGAAACCTTTGTTATATACATTAGGTTATCTTTCTTATTCAAGGTAATATTCATATTCAAACTTTGATTCAATTTCTATAACTATAAACTATCTTAATTCGAGTAAAAATCTTACTTGAACTTGTTTTTGTGTCATGATCCTACTTCAAGAACTTTCAAGCCATCCAAGATCCTTTGAAGCTAGATCATTTCTTGTCACTTCCAGTAGATTTACCTACTAAACTTGAGGTAGTAATGATGTTCATAACATCATTCGATTCATATATATAAAACTATCTTATTCGAAGGTTTAAACTCGTAATCACTAGAACATAGTTTAGTTAATTCTAAACTTGTTCGCAAACAAAAGTTAATCCTTCTAACTTGACTTTTAAAATTAACTAAACACATTTTATATATCTATATGATATGCTAACTTAATGATTTAAAACCTGGAAACACGAAAAACACCGTAAAACCGAATTTACGCCGTCGTAGTAACACCGCGGGCTGTTTTGGGTTAGTTAATTAAAAACTATGATAAGCTTTGATTTAAAAGTTGTTATTCTGAGAAAATGATTTTTATTATGAACATGAAACTATATCCAAAAATTATGGTTAAACTCAAAGTGGAAGTATGTTTTCTAAAATGGTCATCTAGACGTCGTTCTTTCGACTGAAATGACTACCTTTACAAAAACGACTTGTAACTTATTTTTCCGACTATAAACCTATACTTTTTCTGTTTAGATTCAGAAAATAGAGTTCAATATGAAACCATAGCAATTTGATTCACTCAAAACGGATTTAAAATGAAGAAGTTATGGGTAAAACAAGATTGGATAATTTTTCTCATTTTAGCTACGTGAAAATTGGTAACAAATCTATTCCAACCATAACTTAATCAACTTGTATTGTATATTATGTAATCTTGAGATACCATAGACACGTATACAATGTTTCGACCTATCATGTCGACACATCTATATATATTTCGGAACAACCATAGACACTCTATATGTGAATGTTGGAGTTAGCTATACAGGGTTGAGGTTGATTCCAAAATATATATAGTTTGAGTTGTGATCAATACTGAGATACGTATACACTGGGTCGTGGATTGATTCAAGATAATATTTATCAATTTATTTCTGTACATCTAACTGTGGACAACTAGTTGTAGGTTACTAACGAGGACCGCTGACTTAATAAACTTAAAACATCAAAATATATTAAAAGTGTTGTAAATATATTTTGAACATACTTTAATATATATGTATATGTATATATTGTTATAGGTTCTTGAATCAACAGTAGCCAAGTCTTACTTCTCGACGAAGTAAAAATCTGTGAAAGTGAGTTATAGTCCCACTTTTAAAATCTAATATTTTTGGGATGAGAATACATGCAGGTTTTATAAATGATTTACAAAATAGACACAAGTACGTGAAACTACATTCTATGGTTGAATTATCAAAATCGAATATGCCCCTTTTTATTAAGTCTGGTAATCTAAGAATTAGGGAACAGACACCCTAATTGACGCGAATCCTAAAGATAAATCTATTGGGCCTAATAAACCCCATCCAAAGTACCGGATGCTTTAGTACTTCGAAATTTATATCATATCCGAAGGGTGTCCTGGAATGATGGGGATATTCTTATATATGCATCTTGTTAATGTCGGTTACCAGGTGTTCACCATATGAATGATTTTTATCTCTATGTATGGGATGTGTATTGAAATATGAAATCTTGTGGTCTATTGTTACGATTTGATATATATAGGTTAAACCTATAACTCACCAACATTTTTGTTGACGTTTAAAGCATGTTTATTCTCAGGTGAATATTAAGAGCTTCCGCTGTTGCATACTAAAATAAGGACAAGATTTGGAGTCCATGTTTGTATGATATTGTGTAAAAACTGCATTCAAGAAACTGATTTCGATGTAACATATTTGTATTGTAAACCATTATGTAATGGTCGTGTGTAAACAGGATATTTTAGATTATCATTATTTGATAATCTACGTAAAGCTTTTTAAACCTTCATTTATAAAATAAAGGTTATGGTTTGTTTTAAAAATGAATGCAGTCTTTGAAAAACGTCTCATATAGAGGTCAAAACCTCGCAACGAAATCAATTAATATGGAACGTTTTTAATCAATAAGAACGGGACATTTCAGTTGGTATCCGAGCGTTGGTCTTAGAGAACCAAAATTTTGCATTAGTGTGTCTTATCGAGTTTGTTAGGATGCATTAGTGAGTCTGGACTTCGACCGTGTTTACTTGAAAAATGATTGCTTAACAAATTTTGTTGGAAACTATATATTTTTAACATGTGAATATTATGTGATATATTAATCTCTTAACGCGTTTGATATTATGTGATAGATGTCTACCTCTAGAACAAGTCCCATTGACTCACCTAATAATAATGAAGAGTCAAATGTAAATTGGAATGATTCGTGAACTGATTCACAAGTTCCCGAAGAGGAACCGGAAGAAGAGTCGGAACCGGAAGAAGAATCGGAACCGGAAGAAGAATCGGAACAGGATGAAGAAATAGAACCGTTGGGGGAAATAATAAAACGGTTAAGTAAAATAAAATCCTCAACCAACCGACCAAGGTTAATTATGGTCAATGGTGTTTCCGCTAAGGAAGCAAAATATTGGGAGGATTACCAATTCTCCGATGAATCGGATTCCGACGAGAATTCCGATGATGTTATAGAAATTACCCCAAATGAATTTAAAAAGGCAAAAGAAAATAATAAGGGAAAGGGCATAAAAATAGAGAAATCTAATTCCAACCCCGATGAACTTTATATGTATCGTCAACCCCCGAAGTCCTTAAGTTGTAACAATGACCCGGGAACCTCTAAACCACCAGGTTTTTCTAAACCAATGTGGAAAATTATGGCTCGTATTAGGGGAACATCATATATCCCTAGAAACTTGGCAAAACGAACCAAAACCGAAGAAGAAGAAACAAGCGAGTCGGAATAAGATAGTTGTATTCGTGTGGTGTAATATATGTAATATAGTGTGCTTATTCTTTATGATATATGTAAAAATTGCTTGTATTAATAAGTATTTTTTTTATGAATCTAACTCTTGTCTATTTTACAGTATAAAAACACAAAATGGATAGACAACCCAATATTTTAAGAGACCTACCCGGAGACATGATTGATGAAATCTTGTCTAGAGTCGGTCAGCATTCTTCGGCACAACTATTTAAGGCCCAGATCAGTTTGTAAGACATTCGAAGAACGTTCCAAGAATGCCTTGGTTTATAAAAGGCTTTCGTTCGAAAGATGGGGGATATCACATTGGGAAATCCATAAGTTACGATGTGTTTACTTTGACGCATATATTGCGGGGAACCCAAATGCTATTTTACGCAATGGGTTAAGAAATTATTTTGACTCAATATATCCGAATATTGGACTTCGTGATTTAGAAAAAGCGGCTAACATGCAACATAAAGAAGCATGTTATGCTTACGGATTAGTAATGTTCGCTTCTCACCAAAGTGAGAACAAGAACATCGGCCTACAACTATTAAACAAAACGTTCCCACAAGTGACGGAGTCGGTAATTGGGGTAAGAAATGAGGTTTTTAGATTGTTACGGGACTGTTGGACATTACGTAACCCTCGTCCCTTTGACGACGTTACAACACGCTGTCTTATCAACGGCCATAATGGTTATGTTCCACAAGACCAAGGATGGGAAGTAGTCCTAGTAAAACCAGAATGCATGACTTGTTTCTGGACGTATGAATTACGTGTCTTTATTGCCTTTGCTGAACGACTTGTGTACTAGCTAGAATTATCTTCACAACTATCTTGTATCAAAGTTATTGTGTGCTATATTTCATGCTTTATGTAAAATAAGCGGTATTGTAAGTTTGTAAAATATTGTATAAAAGTTTGAACGCGAAATATTATTATAATCAGTTTTTCATATAGAATTGTAGTAGTTGAATTGTATATTAGCTACTAAGTATGAACTTAACGGGTAGGTACTACCCGAATTTAAACTTATAAAACGCTAATATGAAGAAAAAGCTTTTATAAATGAGTTCATATTATGCTACGAAATACTATTAACTACTCTTAATATTCTATATGATTAACTTGTTCCATTTGACTATTTTGAAGGAAATGGCACCGACTACTCGACACACCGTGAATATGAATGAAGAGGAATTCCGTACTTTTCTAGCTTCAAACATAGCCGCAGTACAGGCTGCGCTACATACCAACAATAACCTTGGATCTAGCAGTACAGGAAATCGTGTAGGATGCACCTACAAAGAATTCACTGCCTACAAACCTTTGGAATTTGATGGAACCGAAGGACCGATCGGATTGAAACGGTGGACCGAGAAGGTCGAATCGGTGTTTGCCATAAGTAAGTGTACTGAAGAGGACAAAGTAAAGTACGCTACACATACCTTCACAGGTTCTGCGTTAACATGGTGGAATACCTATCTAGAGCAAGTGGGACAAGACGATGCGTACGCACTACCGCGGTCAGCATTCAAGCACTTGATGAACGAGAAGTACCGTCCCAGAACCGAGGTCAATAAGCTCAAGACAGAACTTAGAGGGTTACGAACCCAAGGATTTGATATTACCACGTACGAAAGATGATTCACAGAATTGTGCCTATTGTGTCCGGGAGCATTCGAAGATGAGGAAGAGAAGATCGACGCGTTTGTGAAAGGATTACCGGAAAGAATCCAAGAAGATATAAGTTCACACGAGCCCGCCTCCATACAACAGGCATGTAGAATGGCTCACAAACTAGTGAACCAGATTGAAGAAAGAATTAAAGAACAGACTGCTGAAGGGGCCAATGTGAAGCAAGTTAAAAGAAAGTGGGAGGAAAACGGTGATAAGAATCACCAATACAACAACAACAGCAATTACAACAATAATCGCAACAATTATCCCAGCAATCGCAACATCAATCGCAACTACAACAAACGGCCCAACAACAACAACAACAACAACAACAACAGCAACTACAACAATCATCCCAACAACAATAATAACCGCAACAACAATAACAATCAGAAGCAGCTATGCCAAAGGTGTGAAAAGTATCACTCAGGGTTCTGCACCAAATTTTGCAACAAGTGTAAAAGAAATGGTCATAGCTGTAGTGACCCGAACTTTTCCATGTTTATATATATTAATTGAGATTGATGTTTACATGATTAAATGTTTCCAACATGTTAAGCAATCAAACTTGTTAAGACTTGATTAATTGAAATATGTTTCATATAGACAATTGACCACCCAAGTTGACCGGTGATTCACGAACGTTAAAACTTGTAAAAACTATACGATGACATATATATGGTTATATATATAGTTAACATGTTTTTATTATAAGTATGTATCTCATTAGGTATTTTAACAATGAGTTATATACATAAAAATGAGACTATTAATTTAAGAAACTCGAAAACGATATATATAACGATTATCGTTATAACAACGTCTTACTAGGTACATATTAATCATATTAAGATATTGATACACTTGGTTAATTATGTTAAATGATAAGTAAATATATTATTAAGTGTATTAACAATGAAATACATATGTAAAAATAAGACTACTAACTTAATGATTTCGAAACGAGATATATATGTAACGATTATCGTTGTAACGACATTTAACTGTATATACATCATACTGAGATATATTATATATCATAATATCATGATAATATAACAATTTAATATCTCATTTGTTATAATAAACAATGGGTTAACAACATTCAACAAGATCGTTAACCTAAAGGTTTCAAAACAACATTTACATGTAACGACTAACGATGACTTAACGACTCAGTTAAAATGTATATACATGTAGTGTTTTAATATGTATTCATACACTTTTGAAAGACTTCAAGACACTTATCAAAATACTTCTACTTAACAAAAATGCTTACAATTACATCCTCGTTCAGTTTCATCAACAATTCTACTCGTATGCACCCGTATTCGTACTCGTACAATACACAGCTTTTAGATGTATGTACTATTGGTATATACACTTCAATGATCAGCTCTTAGCAGCCCATGTGAGTCACCTAACACATGTGGGAACCATCATTTGGCAACTAGCATGAAATATCTCATAAAATTACAAAAATATGAGTAATCATTCATGACTTATTTACATGAAAACAAAATTACATATCCTTTATATCTAATCCATACACCAACGACCAAAAACACCTACAAACACTTTCATTCTTCAATTTTCTTCATCTAATTGATCTCTCTCAAGTTCTATCTTCAAGTTCTAAGTGTTCTTCATAAATTCCAAAAGTTCTAGTTTCATAAAATCAAGAATACTTTCAAGTTTGCTAGCTCACTTCCAATCTTGTAAGGTGATCATCCAACCTCAAGAAATCTTTGTTTCTTACAGTAGGTTATCATTCTAATACAAGGTAATAATCATATTCAAACTTTGGTTCAATTTCTATAACTATAACAATCTTATTTCAAGTGATGATCTTACTTGAACTTGTTTTCGTGTCATGATTCTGCTTCAAGAACTTCGAGCCATCCAAGGATCCATTGAAGCTAGATCCACTTTTCTCTTTTCCAGTAGGTTTATCCAAGGAACTTAAGGTAGTAATGATGTTCATAACATCATTCGATTCATACATATAAAGCTATCTTATTCGAAGGTTTAAACTTGTAATCACTAGAACATAGTTTAGTTAATTCTAAACTTGTTCGCAAATAAAAGTTAATCCTTCTAACTTGACTTTTAAAATCAACTAAACACATGTTCTATATCTATATGATATGCTAACTTAATGATTTAAAACCTGGAAACACGAAAAACACCGTAAAACCGGATTTACGCCGTCGTAGTAACACCGCGGGCTGTTTTGGGTTAGTTAATTAAAAACTATGATAAACTTTGATTTAAAAGTTGTTATTCTGGAAAAATGATTTTTATTATGAACATGAAACTATATCCAAAAATTATGGTTAAACTCAAAGTGGAAGTATGTTTTCTAAAATGGTCATCTAGACGTCGTTCTTTCGACTGAAATGACTACCTTTACAAAAATGACTTGTAACTTATTTTTCCGACTATAAACCTATACTTTTCTGTTTAGATTCATAAAATAGAGTTCAATATGAAACCATAGCAATTTGATTCACTCAAAACGGATTTAAAATGAAGAAGTTATGGGTAAAACAAGATTGGATAATTTTTCTCATTTTAGCTACGTGAAAATTGGTAACAAATCTATTCCAACCATAACTTAATCAACTTGTATTGTATATTATGTAATCTTGAGATACCACAGACACGTATACAATGTTTCGACCTATCATGTCGACACATCTATATATATTTCTGAACAACCATAGACACTCTATATGTGAATGTTGGAGTTAGCTATACAGGGTTGAGGTTGATTCCAAAATATATATAGTTTGAGTTGTGATCAATACTGAGATACGTATACACTGGGTCGTGGATTGATTCAAGATAATATTTATTGATTTATTTCTGTACATCTAACTGTGGACAACTAGTTGTAGGTTACTAACGAGGACAGCTGACTTAATAAACTTAAAACATCAAAATATATTAAAAGTGTTGAAAATATATTTTGAACATACTTTGATATATATGTATATATTGTTATAGGTTCGTGAATCAACCAGTGGCCAAGTCTTACTTCCCGACGAAGTAAAAATCTGTGAAAGTGAGTTATAGTCCCACTTTTAAAATCTAATATTTTTGGGATGAGAATACATGCAGGTTTTATAAATGATTTACAAAATAGACACAAGTACGTGAAACTACATTCTATGGTTGAATTATCGAAATCGAATATGCCCCTTTTTATTAAGTCTGGTAATCTAAGAATTAGGGAACAGACACCCTAATTGACGCGAATCCTAAAGATAGATCTATTGGGCCTAACAAACCCCATCCAAAGTACCGGATGCTTTAGTACTTCGAAATTTATATCATATCCGAAGGGTGTCCCGGAATGATGGGGATATTCTTATATATGCATCTTGTTATTGTCGGTTACCAGGTGTTCACCATATGAATGATTTTTATCTCTATGTATGGGATGTGTATTGAAATATGAAATCTTGTGGTCTATTGTTACGATTTGATATATATAGGTTAAACCTATAACTCACCAACATTTTTGTTGACGTTTTAAGCATGTTTATTCTCAGGTGATTATTAAGAGCTTCCGCTGTCGCATACTTAAATAAGGACAAGATTTGGAGTCCATGCTTGTATGATATTGTGTAAAAACTGCATTCAAGAAACTTATTTTGTTGTAACATATTTGTATTGTAAACCATTATGTAATGGTCGTGTGTAAACAGGATATTTTAGATTATCATTATTTGATAATCTACGTAAAGCTTTTTAAACCTTTATTGATGAAATAAAGGTTATGGTTTGTTTAAAAATGAATGCAGTCTTTGAAAAACGTCTCATATAGAGGTCAAAACCTCGCAACGAAATCAATTAATATGGAACGTTTTTAATCAATAAGAACGGGACATTTCAGTTGGTATCAGAGCGTTGGTCTTAGAGAACCAGAAAATTTGCATTAGTGTGTCTTATCGAGTTTGTTAGGATGCATTAGTGAGTCTGGACTTCGACCGTGTTTTCTTTAAAAATGATTGCTTAACATTTTTGTTGGAAACTATATATTTTTAACATATGAATATTATGTGATATATTAATCTCTTAACGTGTTTGATATTATGTGATAGATGTCTACCTCTAGAACAAGTCCCATTGACTCACCTAATAATAATGAAGAGTCAAATGTAAATTGGAATGATTTGTGGACTGATTCACAAGTTCCCGAAGAGGAACCGGAAGAAGAGTCGGAACCGGAAGAAGAATCGGAACCGGAAGAAGAATCGGAACCGGATGAAGAAATAGAACCGGTGGGGGAAATAATAAAACGGTTAAGTAAAAGAAAATCCTCAACCAACCGACCAAGGTTAATTATGGTCAATGGTGTTTCCGCCAAGGAAGCAAAATATTGGGAGGATTACCAATTCTCCGATGAATCGGATTCCGACGAGAATTCCGATGATGTTATAGAAATTACCCCAACTGAATTTAAAAAGGCAAAAGAAAATAATAAGGGAAAGGGCATAAAAATAGAGAAATCTAATTCCAACCCCGATGAACTTTATATGTATCGTCAACCCCAGAAGTCCTTAAGTTGTAACAATGACCCGGGAACCTCTAAACCACCAGGTTTTTCTAAACCAATGTGGATCACGACGGCTCGTATTAGGGGAACATCATATATCCCTAGAAACTTGGCAAAACGAACCAAAACCGAAGAAGAAGAAACGAGCGAGTCGGAATAAGATAGTTGTATTCGTGTGGTGTAATATATGTAATATAGTGTTCGTATGCTTTATGATATATGTAAAAATTGCTTGTATTAATAAGTATTTTTTTATGAATCTAACTCTTGTCTATTTTACAGTTTAAAAATACAAAATGGATAGACAACCCAATATTTTAAGAGACCTACCCGGAGACATGATTGATGAAATCTTGTCTAGAGTCGGCCAGAATTCCTCGGCACAACTATTTAAGGCGAGATCAGTTTGTAAGACATTCGAAGAACGTTCCAAGAATGTCTTGGTTTATAAGAGACTTTCGTTTGAAAGATGGGGGATATCACATTGGGAAACCCATAAGTTACGATGTGTTTACTTTGACGCATATATTGCGGGGAACCCAAATGCTATTTTACGCAACGGGTTAAGAAATTATTTTGACTCAATATATCCGAATATTGGACTTCGTGATTTAGAAAAAGCGGCTAACATGTAACATAAAGAAGCATGTTATGCTTACGGATTAGTAATGTTCGCTTCTCACCAAAGTGAGAACAAGAACATCGGGCTACAACTATTAAACAAAACGTTTCCACAAGTGACGGAGTCGGTAATTGGGGTAAGAAATGAGGTTTTTAGATTATTACGGGACTGTTGGACATTACGTAACCCTCGTCCCTTTGACGACGCTACAACACGCTGTCTTATCAATGGCCATAACGGTTATGTTGCACAAGACCAAGGATGGGAAGTAGTCCTAGTAAAACCAGAATGCATGACTTGTTTCTGGACGTATGAATTACGTGTCTTTATTGCCTTTGCTGAACGACTTGTGTACTAGCTAGAATTATCTTCACAACTATCTTGTATCAAAGTTATTGTGTGCTATATTTCATGCTTTATGTAAAATAAGCGGTATTGTAAGTTTGTAAAATATTGTATAAAAGTTTGAACGCGAAATATTATTATAATCAGTTTTTCATATAGAATTGTAGTAGTTGAATTGTATATTAGCTACTAAGTATGAACTTAACGGGTAGGTACTACCCGAATTTAAACTTATAAAACGCTAATATGAAGAAAAAGCTTTTATAAATGAGTTCATATTATGCTACGAAATACTATTAACTACTCTTAATATTCTGTATGATTAACTTGTTCCATTTAACTATTTTGAAGGAAATGGCACCGACTACTCGACACACCGTGAATATGAATGAAGAGGAATTCCGTACTTTTCTAGCTTCAAACATAGCCGCAGTACAGGCTGCGCTACATACCAACAATAACCTTGGATCTAGCAGTACAGGAAATCGTGTAGGATGCACCTACAAAGAATTCATTGCCTGCAAACCTTTGGAATTTGATGGAACCGAAGGACCGATCGGATTGAAACGGTGGACCGAGAAGGTCGAATCGGTGTTTGCCATAAGTAAGTGTACTGAAGAGGACAAAGTAAAGTACGCTACGCATACCTTCACAGGTTCTGCGTTAACATGGTGGAATACCTATCTAGAGAAAGTGGGACAAGACGATGCGTACGCACTACCGTGGTCAGCATTCAAGCACTTGATGAACGAGAAGTACCGTCCCAGAACCGAGGTCAATAAGCTCAAGACAGAACTTAGAGGGTTACGAACACAAGGATTTGATATTACCACGTACGAAAGACGATTCACAGAATTGTGCCTATTGTGTCCGGGAGCATTCGAAGATGAGGAAGAGAAGATCGACGCGTTTGTGAAAGGATTACCGGAAAGAATCCAAGAAGATATAAGTTCACACGAGCCCGCCTCCATACAACAGGCATGTAGAATGGCTCACAAACTCGTGAACCAAATTGAAGAAAGAATTAAAGAACAGACTGCTGAAGAGGCCTATGTGAAGCAAGTCAAAAGAAAGTGGGAGGAAAACGGTGATAAGAATCACCAATACAACAACAACAGCAATTACAACAATAATCGCAACAATTATTCCAACAATCGCAACATCAATCGCAACTACAACAAACGGCCCAACAACAACAACAACAACAACAGCAACTACAACAATCATCCTAACAACAATAATAACCGCAACAACAACAACAATCAGAAGCAGCTATGCCAAAGGTGTGAAAAGAATCACTCGGGGTTCTGCACCAAATTTTGCAATAAGTGTAAAAGAAATGGTCATAGCGCGGCGAAGTGTGAGGTCTACGGACCAGGGGTTAATAGAACGAAAGGAACAAATGGTGTCGGAACGAGTAATGGCGGAGCAAGTAGTGTCGGAGCAAGTTATGCCAATGTAGTTTGTTATAAATGTGGAAAACCAGGCCACATTATTAGAAATTGCCCGAACCAGGAGAACACGAATGGACAAGGCCGTGGAAGAGTTTTCAATATTAATGCGGTAGAGGCACAGGAAGACCCGGAGCTTGTTACGGGTACGTTTCTTATTGACAATAAATCTGCTTACGTTTTATTTGATTCGGGTGCGGATAGAAGCTATATGAGTAGAGATTTTTGTGCTAAATTAAGTTGTCCATTGACGCCTTTGGATAGTAAATTTTTACTCGAATTAGCAAATGGTAAATTAATTTCAGCAGATAATATATGTCGGAATCGAGAAATTAAACTGGTTAGCGAAACATTTAAGATTGATTTGATACCAGTAGAGTTAGGGAGTTTTGATGTGATAATCGGTATGGACTGGTTGAAAGAAGTGAAAGCGGAGATCGTTTGTTACAAAAATGCAATTCGCATTATACGAGAAAAAGGAAAACCCTTAATGGTGTACGGAGAAAAGGGCAACACGAAGCTACATCTTATTAGTATTTTGAAAGCACAAAAACTAATAAGAAAAGGTTGCTATGCTGTTCTAGCACACGTCGAGAAAGTACAAACTGAAGAAAAGAGCATCAATGATGTTCCCGTCGCAAAAGAATTTCCTGATGTATTTCCGAAAGAATTACCGGGATTACCCCCACATCGATCCGTTGAATTTCAAATAGATCTTGTACCAGGAGCTGCACCAATAGCTCGTGCTCCTTACAGACTCGCACCCAGCGAGATGAAAGAACTACAAAGCCAATTACAAGAACTTTTAGAGCGTGGTTTCATTCGACCAAGCACTTCACCGTGGGGAGCTCCTGTTTTGTTTGTCAAGAAGAAAGATGGTACATTCAGGTTGTGTATCGACTACCGAGAGTTGAACAAACTTACCATCAAGAACCGCTACCCACTACCGAGAATCGATGACTTATTTGATCAACTACAAGGCTCGTCTGTTTATTCAAAGATTGACTTACGTTCCGGGTATCATCAAATGCGGGTGAAAGAAGATGATATTCCAAAGACTGCTTTCAGAACACGTTACGGTCATTACGAGTTTATGGTCATGCCGTTTGGTTTAACTAATGCACCAGCTGTGTTCATGGACCTTATGAACCGAGTGTGTGGACCATACCTTGACAAGTTTGTCATTGTTTTCATTGATGACATACTTATTTACTCAAAGAATGACCAAGAACACGGTGAACATTTGAGAAAGGTGTTAGAAGTATTGAGGAAGGAAGAATTGTACGCTAAGTTTTCAAAGTGTGCATTTTGGTTGGAAGAAGTTCAATTCCTCGGTCACATAGTGAACAAAGAAGGTATTAAGGTGGATCCGGCAAAGATAGAAACTGTTGAAAAGTGGGAAACCCCGAAAACTCCGAAACACATACGCCAGTTTTTAGGACTAGCTGGTTACTACAGAAGGTTCATCCAAGACTTTTCCAGAATAGCAAAACCCTTGACTGCATTAACGCATAAAGGGAAGAAATTTGAATGGAATGATGAACAAGAGAAAGCGTTTCAGTTATTGAAGAAAAAGCTAACTACGACACCTATATTGTCATTGCCTGAAGGGAATGATGATTTTGTGATTTATTGTGATGCATCAAAGCAAGGTCTCGGTTGTGTATTAATGCAACGAACGAAGGTGATTGCTTATGCGTCTAGACAATTGAAGATTCACGAACAAAATTATACGACGCATGATTTGGAATTAGGCGCGGTTGTTTTTGCATTAAAGACTTGGAGGCACTACTTATATGGGGTCAAAAGTATTATATATACCGACCACAAAAGTCTTCAACACATATTTAATCAGAAACAACTGAATATGAGGCAGCGTAGGTGGATTGAATTATTGAATGATTACGACTTTGAGATTCGTTACCACCCGGGGAAGGCAAATGTGGTAGCCGATGCCTTGAGCAGGAAGGACAGAGAACCCATTCGAGTAAAATCTATGAATATAATGATTCATAATAACCTTACTACTCAAATAAAGGAGGCGCAACAAGGAGTTTTAAAAGAGGGAAATTTAAAGGATGAAATACCCAAAGGATCGGAGAAGCATCTTAATATTCGGGAAGACGGAACCCGGTATAGGGCTGAAAGGATTTGGGTACCAAAATTTGGAGATATGAGAGAAATGGTACTTAGAGAAGCTCATAAAACCAGATACTCAATACATCCTGGAACGGGGAAGATGTACAAGGATCTCAAGAAACATTTTTGGTGGCCGGGTATGAAAGCCGATGTTGCTAAATACGTAGGAGAATGTTTGACGTGTTCTAAGGTCAAAGCTGAGCATCAGAAACCATCAGGTCTACTTCAACAACCCGAAATCCCAGAATGGAAATGGGAAAACATTACCATGGATTTCATCACTAAATTGCCAAGGACTGCAAGTGGTTTTGATACTATTTGGGTAATAGTTGATCGTCTCACCAAATCAGCACACTTCCTACCAATAAGAGAAGATGACAAGATGGAGAAGTTAGCACGACTGTATTTGAAGGAAGTCGTCTCCAGACATGGAATACCAATCTCTATTATCTCTGATAGGGATGGCAGATTTATTTCAAGATTCTGGCAGACATTACAGCAAGCATTAGGAACTCCTCTAGTGTAATGACCCGCACTTTTTCGATCATTCTATACTTGTAAGATTAATATTTACATAAATTAAACCTTACCAACATGATAAGCAATCCAAATTGTTAAGATTTATGTTTTTGAAAAGAGTTTTACACAACGTTTGACCGTCTAGTTTGACCGTCTAGTTTGACCGATGATATCACGAACTATATAACATATGATAATTATACGTTTGTGTATATATATGTATATATACATATTTAACATGATCTAAGAATGTTTTAATATCTCATTTTGTATTAATAACAATAAGTTATATGTATATTTTGAAACTACAAACTTAAGTTTTCAAAACGATAACCATACGCAACGTTATTTGACTTAAATACTTATGACCTATAATGTTTATACATATATCGTATAAGTAATGAATTTAATCACTTTTAAGAACTTAAATACATAAAACCATATAAGTGTATTCACAAAAGATAGCTATATTTGAATCCTCATTCCATTTTTCACAAAATTTCTATACGTATATCTAGAGTATATGTACTCGTATCATACGCAGCTTCTAGATGTATTTACTATTGGTATATACCAATAAAAATCTGCTCCTTAGCAGCCTTAAATGATTAAGAAACATGTGGAACCAACCATTTGTCAAGTAGCATGAATTATTTAGCAAGAAAACAAAGTTAGGTATCTTTTTTTTCCTTTATAACCTAAAAACGTTTTTATGCATGCACACCATTTCTTCACCCCATTTTCTCATACTTACACTTCCATTTCTCTCTCAAAATACTCTTAACTTCATACTTGATCATCTCCAAGCATTTTCTCCATCATTTAGCTTCAAAAACAACACTTAAATCTCATAAGAAAACCTTACAAAAACACTTCAAGAAATCCTTCCAAGAACACAAACTTACTTCCAATCTTTCATCCAATTCCATCACCCTTTTGGTTCTAGGTTCTTACTCCTCTTTTACAGAAACCTTGTCCAAGGAACTTGAGGTAGTATCTATGTTCATAACCTTATTCGATTCATATATATATAGCTATCTTATTTTGTGGTATACAATTTTAACAACAAGAACATAGTTTGAATGTTTTCAAACTTGTTTGCAAACTAAATAGATCCTTCTAACTTAACTTTTAAAATACTTCAAGACCTGTAACATATCTTAATTATATGCTAACTTAACAAGGTATAACTTGGTTTTTCAAAGAACACCTTAAAAACTGAATTTACGACGTCGGAGTGCAACCGGGGGCTGTTTTGGGTTGGATAATTAAAAACCATCTTAAACTTTGAATTGGAGGTTTATTTTCTGGAAAAATGATTTTTACTATGAATATGATAACACATAAAAATTTCATGATTTAACTCAAAGTATAAGTATTTTTAGAAAAATAATCATTTGAGGTTGTTTACATGATGGAAAATGTTTAACTTCATAAGTTTCACTAAAGTTTGACCTATTCCGTGTGATTTTGAATACAAACTAAGGTATTTACAGTTCATAGTCTTAAAGAGGGACTCGATCCAAGGAGATGGCAAGTTGAATCAACGAAAACGGAGTTGTAACGAAGAAACTATGACCGAAACAAAATCGGATATCCAAGACTAGTTTAGCCACGAAAATAATTGGGAAAAAATTAAATAAATCACATCTTTTTAAGTTAACATGATATTTTATATATATGTACTTATAATTCAATTTTATATGGTTCAGGATCACCCGTAAACAACACGAGAAGATTAATCATAAGATCCCATGATTGTACGCAACACGTCATTTGACAACACCGGTACTTTATGTACGCAACACGTCATTTGACAACACCGGTACCATGGGTCAAGATTAATCTCGACCAATACATATACGATGGGGTTTTATTTATTTCGTTGGGGGTTTTATTTATTTCATTGCGGGTATATTAAACATCTAAAAATGAACCATTAAAATTGAATTACTAACAACGAACTGCTAACTACGGACTAAGGAATTATTCAAAGTATTAAAAGTATAACAAGTATATATATGTGACGTTTGTTTAAAAAGAAAAGGTATTGATATATTATATATGGATAGGTTCGTGATATCAACCGGAGACCAAGTCAAATTATATATATCTTCAAGACAACAGTGAGTATATAGTCCCACTTTTAAACTCTAAATATTTCGGGATGAGAATACATGTATTTTATGTTTTACGATATGGACACAAGTAACTGAAAAATATATTCTACGTTGAGTTGTACCACTGGCATACTTCCCTGTAGCTTGGTAACTGTTATTTACAGCGGTATTGTAAACGCGAATCCTGTTGATAGATCTATCGGGCTTGACAACCCCAACCGGACTGGACGACCAGTATTCAACGGTTGCACAGTACTTCGTTTCGTGACTACACTTGGTACAGTGTAGTAAGATTTCATATTAAAGGGAATATGCGACGTGATTAATTGTTAAGTATGGTTACCAAGTGCTCAACCACTTAGAATATTTTTATTAAACTGTTTATATATGAAATCTTGTGGTCTATATATATATTGCTTCCGGCACTAAACCTATACCTCACCAACTTTATGTTGACGTTTTAAACATGTTTATTCTCAGGTGATAATTAGAAGTTTCCGCTGCATTATGTTGAATTTGAGCAGGATCTTGCGTACGCATATTTGTGTCAAAAATAAGACTGCATATCCAAGAACTTGTGTTGTAAAATATGCTAGAAATCGTGTTGTTATCATCATTTGTAAAGTTTGTAAGTCGAAGATTATCGCTAAACGATAATTATCTTTATTTCGTCCAAAGCTTGTATCAAAAATAAGAATCATGGTTTGTAATGTATAATATATGCAGTTTTTCTTTTAAAAATGTCGCATATAGAGGTCAATACCTCGCAATGAAATCATACGTTATCTAACACGTTCTTACGGTTAAGGACGGGTTATGACATGCGGTATCAGAGCGGTGGTCTTAGCGAACCAGGTTTGCATTAGTGTGTCTAACTGATAAGTCGTTAGGATACATTAGTAAGTCTGGACTTTGACCGGGTCTGATTTAAAAACCATTGCTTATCATTGTTGGTTAAAATTTATATGTAAATATTATGTAGTACTAATGGGTTAGTTGTTGTATGATAGATGTCGGGCTCAAAACTTGTTATCACATTCAGCGACTCCGAACCAGAATCTTCAGATGGTGTTCCAGTCATTAACCTATCTGATGACGAAAATGATATCTTTGGGGAAGACTCACAAATTCCGGATGAACCAACTATAGAGAACCCGGAAAGTGAACCCGAGGAGGAAAGTGAACCCGAGGAGGAAAGTGAACCCGAGGAGGAAAGTGAACCCGAGGAGGAAAGTGAACCCGAGGAAGAAATACAGGAAATTACAAAAGACGAGTTCGAATTAGGAAAGAAACGAAAGGCTAATAAATTAGAAAATTCAAATCCTGAGTTTAATAAGGATGATGTGGCACCAACTCCACTAGACACTACCACCCCTATTCCCGCTATTCCTATTCGTTCTATCCCGGCTTCCAGTTCTTCAGTCCCACAGCCAAAATATAGGCAGACAGCCAGGATAAGCGTTAAGCGATTCTTTGAACCTAAACGTCCTAGAAAATAGACCAAACGATGCGCTGCCGTATTAAACCATGGGATCATATAATGTTTTGTATAATATTATTAGTGTGGTTTGCTTAATGTTCGATGTAAGATAAGCATATGTAAAATAGTGAAGTGTGAAATGCAATAATTTTCCATGGTTAAGTATTATTTAGATGGTAGTAATTGATTCTGTACTAAGCTATTAAGTATGGACATTAACGGGTAGGTACTACCCTAGATATAATTATAAAACGCTAATAAGAAGAAAAGGCTTTTATAATAATACCTGGTTCATATTATTAACAAGCTATAATGTACTGTAAATACACACTACATCTATAATAATCCATGTGAATAATTATTTTCTTTCATTAGGAAATGGCGCGATTGAATCGAATGACGGAACAAGAAATCCAGGAACTCATCAATCAGCGAGTGAACGACAGAATGTTATGGGTCGAGGCTGCAAGAGGTGCTGCAGTTAACCCAAATCCTCGTGTGGGGTGCACTTACAAAACTTTTCAAGCTTGCAAGCCCTCATCATTCAGTGGAACAGAAGGACCAATCGGTTTAACCCGGTGGATAGAAAAGATGGAGACTGTGTTTAAAATCAGTGGTTGTGTTGAAAAGGACATGACCAAGTATGCATCGTGCACTTTACAAGATAGTGCACTCACGTGGTGGAAAAATTATGTGAAGGCTGTAGGAGGAGATGTAGCTTATGATACTCCGTGGGAAGAATTCAAAATAATGTTAATCAACGAATATTGTCCAAGGAACGAGGTTAGGAAGTTGGAAGATGAGTTACGAAGTCTGAAGGTTATTGGTACTGAAATCACCAACTACAATCAGCGATTCATGGAATTAGTTTTGCTATGTCCTGAATTGGTTCCAACCGAAGAACGGAAGATTGAAATGTACAAAGATGGTTTGCCCAAAAAGGTCAAGGCAAATGTTACAGCATCGAAACCTAAGACAATTCATGAAGCTATAACCATGGCAAACGAGCTAATGGATCAGGTCATCATGGATAAGAAAGTATCCAATACTGATGTGAAGGTATCAGGTAACAAAAGAAAGTGGAATGGAAATTATGATCGAGGTAACCAACAACAATCTTTTAAGAAACAAGAAAACACGCAAGGTACGGGTAGTGGTTTAAGCTTTGGTTATAAAGGACAAAATCCTTTATGCAACCGATGCCACAAACATCACTCTGGTTACTGTAATGTGGTATGCAACAAATGTAATCAAAAGGGTCATCTTGCTGAAGATTGTAGGGCTCTCGTTACAAATACAAATGGTACCAAGACTCCTGCCACCAATGCAAATAGAACTGCTTTGGCTACCATTACTTGTTTTGGGTGTGGAAAACAAGGTCACTATAAGAGCCAGTGCCCGAATCCAGAGAAGAATATCGGACCTGCACGTGGAAGAGATTTGTTATTAATGCTAAAGAGGCATGTGAAGACCCGGAGCTTGTTACGGGTACGTTTACCATTAATAACTTATCCGCATCTATTATATTTGATACTGGTGCTGATAGAAGTTACGTGTGTAGAGACTTTCACGCTAAATTGAATTGTTCATCATTACCTCTCGATGCTAAGTACATGATTGAGTTAGCTAATGGTAAACTAATTAAAGTCGATAAAATTTGCCGTGATTGTAAAATAAATTTAGCCGGAGAAACGTTTAAAATTGACTTGATACCCGTAGAATTAGGAAGTTTTGATGTAATAGTCGGCATGGACTGGATGTCCAAAATAGGAGCTGAAGTTGTGTGCGCCAAGAAGGCAATTCGCATTCCTCATAAGGATAAAACGCCAGTAATGATTTTTGGAGAGAAGGGTAACTCAAAGCTAAAACTCATTAGTTATTTGAAAGCTCAAAAGTGCTTGAAGAAAGGGTTCTATGCTATCTTAGCACATGTTAATAAAGTCAAAACAAAGGAAAAAGTGAAGAGCATCAATGACGTGCCTGTGGCAAGAGATTTTCCTGAAGTCTTTCCGGAAAAGTTGCCGGGATTACCTCCATTTAGATCTGTAGAATTTCAAATAGATTTAGTACCAGGAGCTGCACCAGTGGCTCGTGCTCCATATAGACTTGCACCGTCCGAGTTAAAAGAACTTCAGAGTCAGTTAAAAGAATTACTGGATCATGGATTCATACGACCAAGTACTTCACCGTGGGGAGCTCCGATTCTATTTGTTAAAAATAAAGATGGATCTTTTAGGATGTGTATAGATTATCGTGAATTAAATAAGTTAACTATCAAGAATCGGTATCCACTACCGAGAATTGACGACTTATTTAATCAACTCCAAGGATCATGTGTGTACTCAAAAATTGACTTAAGGTCGGGCTATCATCAATTACGTGTCAAAGAAGAGGACATTCCGAAAACTGCTTTTCGGACACGTTATGGTCATTACGAATTTTTGGTCATGCCGTTTGGGTTGACAAATGCGCCAGCTGTATTCATGGACCTCATGAATCGAGTTTGTAGTCCATATTTAGATAAGTTTGTTATCGTTTTCATTGATGATATTCTTATCTATTCCAAGAGTGAGCAAGAGCATGAGCAGCATTTAAGGTTGATATTAGAGTTGTTGAGAAAAGAACAGCTATATGCTAAATTTTCTAAATGTGCTTTCTGGTTAAAAGAAGTGCAATTTCTTGGCCACGTTGTTAGTAGCAAAGGAATTCAGGTTGATCCAGCAAAAATTGAAGCCATTGAAAAATGGGAGACTCCTAAGACACCAACGCAGATACGTCAATTTTTGGGTTTAGCCGGTTATTATAGAAGGTTTATTCAAGATTTTTCCCGAATAGCTAAGCCGTTGACAGCGTTAACGCAAAAAGGGAAGAAATATGAATGGACTTCTGAGCAGGAGAGTGCATTTCAATTACTAAAGAAGAAGTTAACTACGGCGCCTATTTTATCGTTACCAGAAGGGAACGATGATTTTGAAATATATTGTGACGCTTCGCGACAAGGTTTTGGTTGCGTTCTTATGCAACGAAAGAAAGTTATTGCATACGCATCCTGGCAATTGAAGATTCACGAGCGGAATTATACGACGCATGATCTAGAACTGGGAGCAGTCGTGTTTGCATTGAAGATATGGAGACACTACTTGTATGGGGTTAAATGCACTGTGTTTACTGATCATAAAAGCCTTCAACATATTTTTGATCAGAAACAGCTGAACATGAGACAACGTAGGTGGGTCGAGTTAATAAACGACTATGATTGTGAAATTCGTTATCATCCCGGGAAGGCGAACGTGGTGGCCGATGCTTTAAGCAGAAAGGAACGAGAACCAATTCGAGTACGAGCGATGAACATAAAAATTTGCATGAATCTCAACTCACAAATCAAAGAAGTTCAACGAGAAGCACTTACTAAAGAAAATATAGGAAATGAAATAATGAAGAAGTATGAGAAGCAACTCGTTATGCGGGAAGATGGAATTCGATATTTTGCAAATCGTATTTGGGTACCGAAGTTGGGTGGATTAAGGAAGTTGATATTAAATGAGGCACATAAGACAAGATACTCGATACATCCTGGAGTTAGAAAGATGTACCAAGATCTTAAGACACATTATTGGTGGCCTAATTTAAAGACAGACGTTGCAACATATGTTGGGGAATGTTTAACTTGTTCCAAAGTCAAAGCTGAACACCAGAAGCCGTCAGGGTTACTTCAACAACCAGAAATCCCAGAATGGAAATGGGATGGTATTACCATGGATTTCATCACGAAGTTACCAAAGACTGCCTGGGGATACGACACCATTTGGGTGATTGTTGATCGTCTCACCAAGTCTGCACACTTCTTGCCTATAAAGGAAACGGATAGAATGGAGAAACTATTACGATTGTATATAAAGGAAGTTGTTTCAAGGCATGGAATACCTATTTCCATTATATCCGATCGTGATAGTAGATTTACATCAAAGTTCTGGCAATCACTACAGGAGGCCCTAGGAACTCGTTTGGATATGAGTACCGCGTATCATCCGCAAACCGACGGGCAGAGTGAAAGAACGATTCAGACTCTTGAAGACATGCTCAGGGCATGTGTGATCGATTTTGGAAACGGATGGGATAAATATCTACCATTAGCAGAATTCTCGTATAATAATAGTTATCATGCGAGCATTAAAGCTGCGCCATTCGAAGCATTGTACGGAAGGAAGTGTAGATCTCCTATTTGTTGGAATGAAGTAGGAGATCGACAATTAACTGGTCCCGAGATCATACACGAAACGACTGAGAAGATAGTACAAATCAAGGAGAGATTGAAAACAGCCCGTAGTCGCCAAAAGAGCTACGCCGATGTTCGAAGGAAACCATTAGAGTTTCAGATTGGTGACATGGTTATGTTAAAGGTGTCACCTTGGAAAGGTGTAATACGTTTTGGAAAAAGGGGTAAACTAAACCCAAGGTATGTAGGCCCGTTCAAGATCATCGAACGCATTGGACCGGTAGCTTATCGACTCGAGTTACCGCAACAACTCGCCGGAGTACATAATACCTTTCACGTCTCAAACCTTAAGAAGTGTCTTGCAAAGGAAGACCTCACCATTCCTCTTGAAGAAATCCATGTCGACGAGAAACTACAATTCATCGAAGAACCAATCGAAATCATGGATCGTGAAGTTAAACGGCTCAAGCAGAGCAACATACCGATCGTTAAGGTTCGTTGGGATGCTCGAAGGGGTCCCGAGTTTACTTGGGAATGAGAGGATCAAATGAAACAAAAGTATCCACACTTGTTTCCCGATGACGCAAAATAGGCACAATTTTAAAATTTCGGGACGAAATTTATTTAACGGGTAGGTACTGTAATGACCCGCACTTTTTCGATCATTCTATACTTGTAAGATTAATATTTACATAAATTAAACCTTACCAACATGATAAGCAATCCAAATTGTTAAGATTTATGTTTTTGAAAAGAGTTTTACACAACGTTTGACCGTCTAGTTTGACCGTCTAGTTTGACCGATGATATCACGAACTATATAACATATGATAATTATACGTTTGTGTATATATATGTATATATACATATTTAACATGATCTAAGAATGTTTTAATATCTCATTTTGTATTAATAACAATAAGTTATATGTATATTTTGAAACTACAAACTTAAGTTTTCAAAACGATAACCATACGCAACGTTATTTGACTTAAATACTTATGACCTATAATGTTTATACATATATCGTATAAGTAATGAATTTAATCACTTTTAAGAACTTAAATACATAAAACCATATAAGTGTATTCACAAAAGATAGCTATATTTGAATCCTCATTCCATTTTTCACAAAATTTCTATACGTATATCTAGAGTATATGTACTCGTATCATACGCAGCTTCTAGATGTATTTACTATTGGTATATACCAATAAAAATCTGCTCCTTAGCAGCCTTAAATGATTAAGAAACATGTGGAACCAACCATTTGTCAAGTAGCATGAATTATTTAGCAAGAAAACAAAGTTAGGTATCTTTTTTTTCCTTTATAACCTAAAAACGTTTTTATGCATGCACACCATTTCTTCACCCCATTTTCTCATACTTACACTTCCATTTCTCTCTCAAAATACTCTTAACTTCATACTTGATCATCTCCAAGCATTTTCTCCATCATTTAGCTTCAAAAACAACACTTAAATCTCATAAGAAAACCTTACAAAAACACTTCAAGAAATCCTTCCAAGAACACAAACTTACTTCCAATCTTTCATCCAATTCCATCACCCTTTTGGTTCTAGGTTCTTACTCCTCTTTTACAGAAACCTTGTCCAAGGAACTTGAGGTAGTATCTATGTTCATAACCTTATTCGATTCATATATATATAGCTATCATATTTTGTGGTATACAATTTTAACAACAAGAACATAGTTTGAATGTTTTCAAACTTGTTTGCAAACTAAATAGATCCTTCTAACTTAACTTTTAAAATACTTCAAGACCTGTAACATATCTTAATTATATGCTAACTTAACAAGGTATAACTTGGTTTTTCAAAGAACACCTTAAAAACTGAATTTACGACGTCGGAGTGCAACCGGGGGCTGTTTTGGGTTGGATAATTAAAAACCATCTTAAACTTTGAATTGGAGGTTTATTTTCTGGAAAAATGATTTTTACTATGAATATGATAACACATAAAAATTTCATGATTTAACTCAAAGTATAAGTATTTTTAGAAAAATAATCATTTGAGGTTGTTTACATGATGGAAAATGTTTAACTTCATAAGTTTCACTAAAGTTTGACCTATTCCGTGTGATTTTGAATACAAACTAAGGTATTTACAGTTCATAGTCTTAAAGAGGGACTCGATCCAAGGAGATGGCAAGTTGAATCAACGAAAACGGAGTTGTAACGAAGAAACTATGACCGAAACAAAATCGGATATCCAAGACTAGTTTAGCCACGAAAATAATTGGGAAAAAATTAAATAAATCACATCTTTTTAAGTTAACATGATATTTTATATATATGTACTTATAATTCAATTTTATATGGTTCAGGATCACCCGTAAACAACACGAGAAGATTAATCATAAGATCCCATGATTGTACGCAACACGTCATTTGACAACACCGGTACTTTATGTACGCAACACGTCATTTCACAACACCGGTACCATGGGTCAAGATTAATCTCGACCAATACATATACGATGGGGTTTTATTTATTTCGTTGGGGGTTTTATTTATTTCATTGCGGGTATATTAAACATCTAAAAATGAACCATTAAAATTGAATTACTAACAACGAACTGCTAACTACGGACTAAGGAATTATTCAAAGTATTAAAAGTATAACAAGTATATATATGTGACGTTTGTTTAAAAAGAAAAGGTATTGATATATTATATATGGATAGGTTCGTGATATCAACCGGAGACCAAGTCAAATTATATATATCTTCAAGACAACAGTGAGTATATAGTCCCACTTTTAAACTCTAAATATTTCGGGATGAGAATACATGTATTTTATGTTTTACGATATGGACACAAGTAACTGAAAAATATATTCTACGTTGAGTTGTACCACTGGCATACTTCCCTGTAGCTTGGTAACTGTTATTTACAGCGGTATTGTAAACGCGAATCCTGTTGATAGATCTATCGGGCTTGACAACCCCAACCGGACTGGACGACCAGTATTCAACGGTTGCACAGTACTTCGTTTCGTGACTACACTTGGTACAGTGTAGTAAGATTTCATATTAAAGGGAATATGCGACGTGATTAATTGTTAAGTATGGTTACCAAGTGCTCAACCACTTAGAATATTTTTATTAAACTGTTTATATACGAAATCTTGTGGTCTATATATATATTGCTTCCGGCACTAAACCTATACCTCACCAACTTTATGTTGACGTTTTAAACATGTTTATTCTCAGGTGATAATTAGAAGTTTCCGCTGCATTATGTTGAATTTGAGCAGGATCTTGCGTACGCATATTTGTGTCAAAAATAAGACTGCATATCCAAGAACTTGTGTTGTAAAATATGCTAGAAATCGTGTTGTTATCATCATTTGTAAAGTTTGTAAGTCGAAGATTATCGCTAAACGATAATTATCTTTATTTCGTCCAAAGCTTGTATCAAAAATAAGAATCATGGTTTGTAATGTATAATATATGCAGTTTTTCTTTTAAAAATGTCGCATATAGAGGTCAATACCTCGCAATGAAATCATACGTTATCTAACACGTTCTTACGGTTAAGGACGGGTTATGACATCTAGACATGAGTACTGCCTATCATCCACAAACTGATGGGCAGAGCGAAAGGACGATACAAACGCTTGAAGACATGCTACGAGCATGTGTTATTGATTTCGGAAACAGTTGGGATCGACATCTACCGTTAGCAGAATTTTCCTACAACAACAGCTACCATTCAAGCATTGAGATGGCACCGTTTGAAGCACTTTATGGTATAAAGTGCAGGTCTCCGATTTGTTGGAGTGAGGTGGGGGATAGACAGATTACGGGTCCGGAGATTTTACAAGAAACTACCGAGAAGATCATCCAAATTCAACAACGGTTGAAAACCGCCCAAAGTCGACAAAAGAGCTACGCTGACATTAAAAGAAAAGATATAGAATTTGAAATTGGAGAGATGGTCATGCTTAAAGTTTCACCTTGGAAAGGCGTTGTTCGATTTGGTAAACGAGGGAAATTAAATCCAAGGTATATTGGACCATTCAAGATTATTGATCGTGTCGGACCAGTAGCTTACCGACTTGAGTTACCTTAACAACTCGCGGCTGTACATAACACTTTCCACGTCTCGAATTTGAAGAAATGTTTTGCTAAAGAAGATCTCACTATTCCGTTAGATGAAATCCAAATCAACGAAAAACTCCAATTCATCGAAGAACCCGTCGAAATAATGGATCGTGAGGTTAAAAGACTTAAGCAAAACAAGATACCAATTGTTAAGGTTCGATGGAATGCTCGTAGAGGACCCGAGTTCACCTGGGAGCGTGAAGATCAGATGAAGAAGAAATACCCGCATCTATTTCCAGAAGATTCGTCAACACCTTCAACAGCTTAAAATTTCGGGACGAAATTTATTTAACGGGTAGGTACTGTAGTGACCCGAACTTTTCCATGTTTATATATATTAATTGAGATTGATGTTTACATGATTAAATGTTTCCAACATGTTAAGCAATCAAACTTGTTAAGACTTGATTAATTGAAATATGTTTCATATAGACAATTGACCACCCAAGTTGACCGGTGATTCACGAACGTTAAAACTTGTAAAAACTATACGATGACATATATATGGTTATATATATAGTTAACATATTTTTATTATAAGTATTTATCTCATTAGGTATTTTAACAATGAGTTATATACATAAAAATGAGACTATTAATTTAAGAAACTCGAAAACGATATATATAACGATTATCGTTATAACAACGTCTTACTAGGTACATATTAATCATATTAAGATATTGATACACTTGGTTAATTATGTTAAATGATAAGTAAATATATTATTAAGTGTATTAACAATGAAATACATATGTAAAAATAAGACTACTAACTTAATGATTTCGAAACGAGATATATATGTAACGATTATCGTTGTAACGACATTTAACTGTATATACATCATACTGAGATATATTATATATCAGAATATCATGATAATATAACAATTTAATATCTCATTTGTTATAATAAACAATGGGTTAACAACATTCGACAAGATCGTTAACCTAAAGGTTTCAAAACAACATTTACATGTAACGACTAACGATGACTTAACGACTCAGTTAAAATGTATATACATGTAGTGTTTTAATATGTATTCATACACTTTTGAAAGACTTCAAGACACTTATCAAAATACTTCTACTTAACAAAAATGCTTACAATTACATCCTCGTTCAGTTTCATCAACAATTCTACTCGTATGCACCCGTATTCGTACTCGTACAATACACAGCTTTTAGATGTATGTACTATTGGTATATACACTTCAATGATCAGCTCTTAGCAGCCCATGTGAGTCACCTAACACATGTGGGAACCATCATTTGGCAACTAGCATGAAATATCTCATAAAATTACAAAAATATGAGTAATCATTCATGACTTATTTACATGAAAACAAAATTACATATCCTTTATATCTAATCCATACACCAACGACCAAAAACACCTACAAACACTTTCATTCTTCAATTTTCTTCATCTAATTGATCTCTCTCAAGTTCTATCTTCAAGTTCTAAGTGTTCTTCATAAATTCCAAAAGTTCTAGTTTCATAAAATCAAGAATACTTTCAAGTTTGCTAGCTCACTTCCAATCTTGTAAGGTGATCATCCAACCTCAAGAAATCTTTGTTTCTTACAGTAGGTTATCATTCTAATACAAGGTAATAATCATATTCAAACTTTGGTTCAATTTCTATAACTATAACAATCTTATTTCAAGTGATGATCTTACTTGAACTTGTTTTCGTGTCATGATTCTGCTTCAAGAACTTCGAGCCATCCAAGGATCCATTGAAGCTAGATCCACTTTTCTCTTTTCCAGTAGGTTTATCCAAGGAACTTAAGGTAGTAATGATGTTCATAACATCATTCGATTCATACATATAAAGCTATCTTATTCGAAGGTTTAAACTTGTAATCACTAGAACATAGTTTAGTTAATTCTAAACTTGTTCGCAAATAAAAGTTAATCCTTCTAACTTGACTTTTAAAATCAACTAAACACATGTTCTATATCTATATGATATGCTAACTTAATGATTTAAAACCTGGAAACACGAAAAACACCGTAAAACCGGATTTACGCCGTCGTAGTAACACCGCGGGCTGTTTTGGGTTAGTTAATTAAAAACTATGATAAACTTTGATTTAAAAGTTGTTATTCTGGGAAAATGATTTTTATTATGAACATGAAACTATATCCAAAAATTATGGTTAAACTCAAAGTGGAAGTATGTTTTCTAAAATGGTCATCTAGACGTCGTTCTTTCGACTGAAATGACTACCTTTACAAAAACGACTTGTAACTTATTTTTCCGACTATAAACCTATACTTTTCTGTTTAGATTCATAAAATAGAGTTCAATATGAAACCATAGCAATTTGATTCACTCAAAACGGATTTAAAATGAAGAAGTTATGGGTAAAACAAGATTGGATAATTTTTCTCATTTTAGCTACGTGAAAATTGGTAACAAATCTATTCCAACCATAACTTAATCAACTTGTATTGTATATTATGTAATCTTGAGATACCACAGACACGTATACAATGTTTCGACCTATCATGTCGACACATCTATATATATTTCGGAACAACCATAGACACTCTATATGTGAATGTTGGAGTTAGCTATACAGGGTTGAGGTTGATTCCAAAATATATATAGTTTGAGTTGTGATCAATACTGAGATACGTATACACTGGGTCGTGGATTGATTCAAGATAATATTTATTGATTTATTTCTGTACATCTAACTGTGGACAACTAGTTGTAGGTTACTAACGAGGACAGCTGACTTAATAAACTTAAAACATCAAAATATATTAAAAGTGTTGAAAATATATTTTGAACATACTTTGATATATATGTATATATTGTTATAGGTTCGTGAATCAACCAGTGGCCAAGTCTTACTTCCCGACGAAGTAAAAATCTGTGAAAGTGAGTTATAGTCCCACTTTTAAAATCTAATATTTTTGGGATGAGAATACATGCAGGTTTTATAAATGATTTACAAAATAGACACAAGTACGTGAAACTACATTCTATGGTTGAATTATCGAAATCGAATATGCCCCTTTTTATTAAGTCTGGTAATCTAAGAATTAGGGAACAGACACCCTAATTGACGCGAATCCTAAAGATAGATCTATTGGGCCTAACAAACCCCATCCAAAGTACCGGATGCTTTAGTACTTCGAAATTTATATCATATCCGAAGGGTGTCCCGGAATGATGGGGATATTCTTATATATGCATCTTGTTATTGTCGGTTACCAGGTGTTCACCATATGAATGATTTTTATCTCTATGTATGGGATGTGTATTGAAATATGAAATCTTGTGGTCTATTGTTACGATTTGATATATATAGGTTAAACCTATAACTCACCAACATTTTTGTTGACGTTTTAAGCATGTTTATTCTCAGGTGATTATTAAGAGCTTCCGTTGTCGCATACTTAAATAAGGACAAGATTTGGAGTCCATGCTTGTATGATATTGTGTAAAAACTGCATTCAAGAAACTTATTTTGTTGTAACATATTTGTATTGTAAACCATTATGTAATGGTCGTGTGTAAACAGGATATTTTAGATTATCATTATTTGATAATCTACGTAAAGCTTTTTAAACCTTTATTGATGAAATAAAGGTTATGGTTTGTTTAAAAATGAATGCAGTCTTTGAAAAACGTCTCATATAGAGGTCAAAACCTCGCAACGAAATCAATTAATATGGAACGTTTTTAATCAATAAGAACGGGACATTTCAATAGCGCGGTGAAGTGTGAGGTCTACGGACCAGGGGTTATTAGAACGAAAGGAACAAATGGTGTCGGAACGAGTAATGGCGGAGCAAGTAGTGTCGGAGCAAGTTATGCCAATGTAGTTTGTTATAAATGTGGAAAACCGGGCCACATCATTAGAAATTGCCCGAACCAGGAGAACACGAATGGACAAGGCCGCGGAAGAGTTTTCAATATTAATGCGGCAGAGGCACAGGAAGACCCGGAGCTTGTTACGGGTACGTTTCTTATTGACAATAAATCTGCTTACGTTTTATTTGATTCGGGTGCGGATAGAAGCTATATGAGTAGAGATTTTTGTGCTAAATTAAGTTGTCCATTGACGCCTTTGGATAGTAAATTTTTACTCGAATTAGCAAATGGTAAATTAATTTCAGCAGATAATATATGTCGGAATCGAGAAATTAAACTGGTTAGCGAAACATTTAAGATTGATTTGATACCAGTAGAGTTAGGGAGTTTTGATGTGATAATCGGTATGGACTGGTTGAAAGAAGTGAAAGCAGAGATCGTTTGTTACAAAAATGCAATTCGCATTATACGAGAAAAAGGAAAACCCTTAATGGTGTACGGAGAAAAGGGCAGCACGAAGCTACATCTTATTAGTAATTTGAAGGCACAAAAACTAATAAGAAAAGGTTGCTATGCTGTTCTAGCACACGTCGAGAAAGTACAAACTGAAGAAAAGAGCATCAATGATGTTCCCATTGCAAAAGAATTTCCCGATGTATTTCCGAAAGAATTACCGGGATTACCCCCACATCGATCCGTTGAATTTCAAATAGATCTTGTACCAGGAGCTGCACCAATAGCTCGTGCTCCTTACAGACTCGCACCCAGCGAGATGAAAGAACTGCAAAGCCAATTACAAGAACTTTTAGAGCGTGGTTTCATTCGACCAAGCACATCACCGTGGGGAGCTCCTGTTTTGTTTGTCAAGAAGAAAGATGGTACATTCAGGTTGTGTATCGACTACAGAGAGTTGAAAAAACTTACCATCAAGAACCGCTACCCACTACCGAGAATCGACGACTTATTTGATCAACTACAAGGCTCGTCTATTTATTCAAAGATTGACTTACGTTACGGGTATCATCAAATGCGGGTGAAAGAAGATGATATTCCAAAGACTGCTTTCAGAACATGTTACGGTCATTACGAGTTTATGGTCATGCCGTTTGGTTTAACTAATACACCAGTTGTGTTCATGGACCTTATGAACCGAGTGTGTGGACCATACCTTGACAAGTTTGTCATTGTTTTCATTGATGACATACTTATTTACTCAAAGAATGACCAAGAACACGGTGAACATTTGAGAAAGGTGTTAGAAGTATTGAGGAAGGAAGAATTGTACGCTAAGTTTTCAAAGTGTGCATTTTGGTTGGAAGAAGTTCAATTCCTCGGTCACATAGTGAACAAAGAAGGTATTAAGGTGGATCCGGCAAAGATAGAAACTGTTGAAATGTGGGAAACCCCGAAAACTCCGAAACATATACGCCAATTTTTAGGACTAGCTGGTTACTACAGAAGGTTCATCCAAGACTTTTCCAGAATAGCAAAACCCTTGACTGCATTAACGCATAAAGGGAAGAAATTTGAATGGAATGATGAACAAGAGAAAGCGTTTCAGTTATTGAAGAAAAAGCTAACTACGGCACCTATATTGTCATTGCCTGAAGGGAATGATGATTTTGTGATTTATTGTGACGCATCAAAGCAAGGTCTCGGTTGTGTATTAATGCAACAAACGAAGGTGATTGCTTATGCGTCTAGACAATTGAAGATTCACGAACAAAATTATACGACGCATGATTTGGAATTAGGCGCGGTTGTTTTTGCATTAAAGACTTGGAGGCACTACTTATATGGGGTCAAAAGTATTATATATACCGACCACAAAAGTCTTCAACACATATTTAATCAGAAACAACTGAATATGAGGCAGCGTAGGTGGATTGAATTGTTGAATGATTATGACTTTGAGATTCGTTACCACCTGGGGAAGGCAAATGTGGTAGCCGATGCCTTGAGCAGGAAGGATAGAGAACCCATTCGAGTAAAATCTATGAATATAATGATTCATAATAACCTTACTACTCAAATAAAGGAGGCGCAACAAGGAGTTTTAAAAGAGGGAAATTTAAAGGATGAAATACCCAAAGGATCGGAGAAGCATCTTAATATTCGGGAAGACGGAACCCGGTATAGGGCTGAAAGGATTTGGGTACCAAAATTTGGAGATATGAGAGAAATGGTACTTAGAGAAGCTCATAAAACCAGATACTCAATACATCCTGGAACGGGGAAGATGTACAAGGATCTCAAGAAACATTTTTGGTGGCCGGGTATGAAAGCCGATTTTGCTAAATACGTAGGAGAATGTTTGACGTGTTCTAAGGTCAAAGCTGAGCATCAGAAACCATTAGGTCTACTTCAACAACCCGAAATCCCAGAATGGAAATGGGAAAACATTACCATGGATTTCATCACTAAATTGCCAAGGACTGCAAGTGGTTTTGATACTATTTGGGTAATAGTTGATCGTCTCACCAAATCAGCACACTTCCTGCCAATAAGAGAAGATGACAAGATGGAGAAGTTAGCACGACTGTATTTGAAGGAAGTTGTCTCCAGACATGGAATACCAATCTCTATTATCTCTGATAGGGATGGCAGATTTATTTCAAGATTCTGGCAGACATTACAGCAAGCATTAGGAACTCGTCTAGACATGAGTACTGCCTATCATCCACAAACTGATGGGCAGAGCAAAAGGACGATACAAACGCTTGAAGACATGCTACGAGCATGTGTTATTGATTTCGGAAACAGTTGGGATCGACATCTACCATTAGCAGAATTTTCCTACAACAACAGCTACCATTCAAGCATTGAGATGGCGCCGTTTGAAGCACTTTATGGTAGAAAGTGTAGGTCTCCAATTTTTTGGAGTGAAGTGGGGGATAGATAGATTACGGGTCCGGAGATTATACAAGAAACTACCGAGAAGATCATCCAAATTCAACAACGGTTGAAAACCGCCCAAAGTCGACAAAAGAGCTACGCTGACATTAAAAGAAAAGATATAGAATTTGAAATTGGAGAGATGGTCATGCTTAAAGTTGCACCTTGGAAAGGCGTTGTTCGATTTGGTAAATGAGGGAAATTAAATCCAAGGTATATTGGACCATTCAAGATTATTGATCGTGTCGGACCAGTAGCTTACCGACTTGAGTTACCTCAACAACTCGCTGCTGTACATAACACTTTCCACGTCTCGAATTTGAAGAAATGTTTTGCTAAAGAAGATCTCACTATTCCGTTAGATGAAATCCAAATCAACGAAAAACTCCAATTCATCGAAGAACCCGTCGAAATAATGGATCGTGAGGTTAAAAGACTTAAGCAAAACAAGATACCAATTGTTAAAGTTCGATGGAATGCTCGTAGAGGACCCGAGTTCACCTTAGAACGTGAAGATCAGATGAAGAAGAAATACCCGCATCTATTTCCAGAAGATTCGTCAACACCTTCAACAGCTTAAAATTTCGGGACGAAATTTATTTAACGGGTAGGTACTGTAGTAACCCGAACTTTTCCATGTTTATATATATTAATTGAGATTGATATTTACATGATTAAATGTTTCCAACATGTTAAGCAATCAAACTTGTTAAGACTTGATTAATTGAAATATGTTTCATATAGACAATTGACCACCCAAGTTGACCGGCGATTCACGAACGTTAAAACTTGTAAAAACGACATGACGATATATATATGGATATACATATGGTTAACATGAGATTATGATAAGTAAGTATCTCCATAAGTATATTAACAATGAGTTATATACATATAAACAAGACTACTAACTTAAGGATTTTTCGAAACGAGACATATATGTAACGATTATCGTTGTAACGACATTTAAATGTATATATATCATATTAAGATATATTAATATATCATAATATCATGATAATATAATAATTTAACATCTCATTAGATATAATAAATAATGGGTTAACAACATTAATTGAGATCGTTAACTTAAAGGTTTCAAAACAACACTTACATGTAACGACTAACGATGACTTAACGACTCAGTTAAAATGTATATACATGTAGTGTATTTAGATGTATTAAAATACTTTTGGAAGACTTCAAGACATATATCAAAACACTCATACTTAACGAAAATGGTTAGAGTTACTTTCCCATTCTTTTCTTTCATCAAGAATTCTAGTCGTATTTTTACCCGTATTATACACAGCTTCAAAACGTACTTACTATGGGTATATACCAATAGGAACTAGCATGGGATTCCACTCTTGATTATGTCATGTATGACTAATCAATTTTAACTTCTACCATGAGCTAGTCAACTAACTAGAACTCCTTTTAACCCCACTCACCACTCACCAATTACCACTCATCATTCACTCCATTTCACTTCCAATTCTCTTTCTAATTCTCTCTCAACACACCCACACTATTATGAACGTATTTTTCCAGTAGTTAATCATCATCTTCATCAAAAATCACTTCAAGAATCAAGCTATAATCATCATAGGAAGAACACTTCAAGAACACTTCAAAAATCCCTTCAAGTTTACTAATTTACTTCCAAGCTTTCTAATCCATTCCAAGTAATCATCTAAGATCAAGAAACCTTTGTTATATACAGTAGGTTATCTTTTTTATTCAAGGTAATATTCATATTCAAACTTTGATTCAATTTCTATAACTATAAACTATCTTAATTCGAGTAAAAATCTTACTTGAACTTGTTTTTGTGTCATGATCCTACTTTAAGAACTTTCAAGCCATCCAAGATCCTTTGAAGCTAGATCATTTCTTGTCACTTCCAGTAGATTTACCTACTAAACTTGAGGTAGTAATGATGTTCATAACATCATTCGATTCATATATATAAAACTATCTTATTCGAAGGTTTAAACTCGTAATCACTAGAACATAGTTTAGTTAATTCTAAACTTGTTCGCAAACAAAAGTTAATCCTTCTAACATGACTTTTAAAATTAAATAAACACATGTTCTATATCTATATGATATGCTAACTTAATGATTTAAAACCTGGAAACACGAAAAACAACGTAAAACCAGATTTACGCCGTCGTAGTAACACCGCGGGCTGTTTTGGGTTAGTTAATTAAAAACTATGATAAACTTTGATTTAAAAGTTGTTATTCTGAGAAAATGATTTTTATTATGAACATGAAACTATATCCAAAAATTATGGTTAAACTCAAAGTGGAAGTATGTTTTCTAAAATGGTCATCTAGACGTCGTTCTTTCGACTGAAATAACTACCTTTACAAAAACGACTTGTAACTTATTTTTCTGACTATAAACCTATACTTTTTATGTTTAGATTCATAAAATAGAGTTCAATATGAAACCATAGCAATTTGATTCATTCAAAACGGATTTAAAATGAAGAAGTTATGGGTAAAACAAGATTGGATAATTTTTCTCATTTTAGCTACGTGAAAATTGGTAACAAATCTATTCCAACCATAACTTAATCAACTTGTATTGTATATTATGTAATCCTGAGATACCATAGACACGTATACAATGTTTCGACCTATCATGTCGACACATCTATATATATTTCGGAACAACCATAGACACTCTATATGTGAATGTTGGAGTTAGCTATACAGGGTTGAGGTTGATTCCAAAATATATATAGTTTGAGTTGTGATCAATACTGAGATACGTATACACTGGGTCGTGGATTGATTCAAGATAATATTTATCGATTTATTTCTGTACATCTAACTGTGGACAACTAGTTGTAGGTTACTAACGAGGACAGCTGACTTAATAAACTTAAAACATCAAAATATATTAAAAGTGTTGTAAATATATTTTGAACATACTTTAATATATATGTATATATTGTTATAGGTTCGTGAATCAACAGTGGCCAAGTCTTACTTCTCGACGAAGTAAAAATCTGTGAAAGTGAGTTATAGTCCCACTTTTAAAATCTAATATTTTTGGGATGAGAATACATGCAGGTTTTATAAATGATTTACAAAATAGACACAAGTACGTGAAACTACATTCTATGGTTGAATTATCGAAATTGAATATGCCCCTTTTTATTAAGTCTGGTAATCTAAGAATTAGGGAACACACACCCTAATTGACGCGAATTCTAAAGATAGATCTATTGGGCCTAACAAACCCCATCCAAAGTACCGGATGCTTTAGTACTTCGAAATTTATATCATATCCGAAGGGTGTCCCAGAATGATGGGGATATTCTTATATATTCATCTTGTTAATGTCGGTTACCAGGTGTTCACCATATGAATGATTTTTATCTCTATGTATGGGATGTGTATTGAAATATGAAATCTTGTGGTCTATTGTTACGATTTGATATATATAGGTTAAACCTATAACTCACCAACATTTTTGTTGACGTTTAAAGCATGTTTATTCTCAGGTGAATATTAAGAGCTTCCGCTGTTGCATACTAAAATAAGGACAAGATTTGGAGTCCATGTTTGTATGATATTGTGTAAAAACTGCATTCAATAAACTGATTTCGATGTAACATATTTGTATTGTAAACCATTATGTAATGGTCGTGTGTAAACATGATATTTTAGATTATCATTATTTGATAATCTACGTAAAGCTTTTTAAACCTTCATTTATAAAATAAAGGTTATGGTTTGTTTTAAAAATGAATGCAGTCTTTGAAAAACGTCTCATATAGAGGTCAAAACCTCGCAACGAAATCAATTAATATGGAACGTTTTTAATCAATAAGAACGGGACATTTCACCTATCGTATCGGTTTTTTCCTCAACTACCATCATTGGACTCCCGTGTTCCCTATCTACACCTAAATACTCTCCAATGAGAGTAACAAAAATGCCTCCTCCTATTATTCCCCTGTCCTATATTCCTTCCACAACTTTGGACAAATAAAACCCAATACAGTAGGGGATATTAACAAAGCCTCTAGTGTCTCGAATGCACTTAAGGTAGAATAAATTGTTTAGGGTCATTTTCTCCTTGTTTCTACCTCTTTGTGTAATCGAGTTTGCTAAAAATCTATGTATTATACGGAGCTCTGCTTTATTAATATCTAAATAAGAGTGTCTTTCACCCCACGTAAACACATTAAAATTTGACATACGCCTCCATATGGCGTTAGCGTCAAAATCTCTATCTACCCTCTCACCTTGATAAATTAAAGCTGTACAATCAGGTGATAATAAGTCATCGGGGGTGTAAATCTGTAAAGTCCTAGCCATGTCTATCATGGACATCCTGTACAACCTACCTCCAAGTAAAAATCTAAGAAAAGTCTTATCGTCTAACCTATCTACATCCTTATTTAAGGCTATAGTACTCATTAGCTCAACAGACTACTCCTTATATACAGGCCTACGAGTGGTAAATAAACGTTCCCAATCAGGAAAAAAGAGTTGCCATACCTTTGGATTAGTAATAGCCTAACTGGATTAGCTAGGTTGACCCTTTCTAAAGGCTCCCAATCTATTACCCTTGGTACTTCCACATTTTTGGTACAAAGCTTAAATTTGTTACGTTGGTATGTTGGGTAATCTCTCCAGCTTCTATCAAATCTAAGATTGGGATGTAACTCCTCTTCATGAATTCTCGAGTATTCTCGAGTGCTCTATTACATGGTGAACGGGAAATACTATGTAGGTAATAAAAAATTGTGGTTCTGGTTCATAGTATGGCATGTGTTGATCATAATGTTGTTGTTGTTCAGGTGGTGGTTCCGGTTGCGGTTCTTGATCAGGTTCTTGTTCAGGTCGTCTAGACGATGATTCACCGTTCGTATCTGTATTTCTCTGCAAAACACATTAAACACAAAATTTGTGCATCCAAATATGCATTAGTGTTATCAAAATAACAATTTAAAACAATTACAATAACATGTTTAATCCATATTAAACTTATACTCATTTTCATATTTTCTACAATTTTTTAAATAAGCATATATGAAAAGGTATACAAAGTTCATAAGCATTTTACTCAAATAACATGTTAAAATAACCATTACTAGTAATTAAACAAGTTTCAAATGGCAATTACATCAATTTAATCAAGTTCATGAATATTAGACTTAAAAAGTCCACTTTGATTTTCAAAAATCATGTTTAGGATCAAAGTTTGGATCATTTAGTTACCTAAACATGTTACACTACTTAATTTAGCACTAATTCATAACAAAAATCGGCCATAACCTGTTTATATCAAAAAGCCCCAAATTGCTCAAGAACACAATGTAGTGACCCGAACTTTTCCATGTTTATATATATTAATTGAGATTAATATTTACATGATTAAATGTTTCCAACATGTTAAGCAATCAAACTTGTTAAGACTTGATTAATTGAAATATGTTTCATATAGACAATTGACCACCCAAGTTGACCGGTGATTCACGAATGTTAAAACTTGTAAAAACTATACGATTACATATATATGGTTATATATATAGTTAACATGTTTTTATTATAAGTATGTATCTCATTAGGTATTTTAACAATGAGTTATATACATAAAAATGAGACTATTAATTTAAGAAACTCGAAAACGATATATATAACGATTATCGTTATAACAACGTCTTACTAGGTACATATGAATCATATTAAGATATTGATACACTTGGTTAATTATGTTAAATGATAAGTAAATATATTATTAAGTGTATTAACAATGAAATACATATGTAAAAGTAAGACTACTAACTTAATGATTTCGAAACGAGACATATATGTAACGATTATCGTTGTAACGACATTTAACTGTATATACATCATACTGAGATATATTATATATCATAATATCATGATAATATAACAATTTAACATCTCATTTATTATAATAAACAATGGATTAACAACATTCAACAAGATCGTTAACCTAAAGGTTTCAAAACAACATTTACATGTAACGACTAATGATGACTTAACGACTCAGTTAAAATGTATATACATGTAGTGTTTTAATATGTATTCATACACTTTTTAAAGACTTCAAGACACTTATCAAAATACTTCTACTTAACAAAAATGCTTACAATTACATCCTCGTTCAGTTTCATCAACAATTCTACTCGTATGCACCCGTATCCGTACTCGTACAATACACAGCTTTTAGATGTATGTACTATTGGTATATACACTCCAATGATCAGCTCTTAGCAGCCCATGTGAGTCACCTAACACATGTGGGAACCATCATTTGGCAACTAGCATGAAATATCTCATAAAATTACAAAAATATGAGTAATCATTCATGACTTATTTACATGAAAACAAAATTACATATCCTTTATATCTAATCCGTACACCAACGACCAAAAACACCTACAAACACTTTCATTCTTCAATTTTCTTCATCTAATTGATCTCTCTCAAGTTCTATCTTCAAGTTCTAAGTGTTATTCATATATTTTACAAGTTCTAGTTACATAAAATCAAGAATACTTTCAAGTTTGCTAGCTCACTTCCAATCTTGTAAGGTGATCATCCAACCTCAAGAAATCTTTGTTTCTTACAGTAGGTTATCATTCTAATACAAGGTAATAATCATATTCAAACTTTGGTTCAATTTCTATAACTATAACAATCTTATTTCAAGTGATGATCTTACTTGAACTTGTTTTCGTGTCATGATTCTGCTTCAAGAACTTCGAGCCATCCAAGGATCCGTTGAAGCTAGATCCATTTTTCACTTTTCCAGTAGGTTTATCCAAGGAACTTAAGGTAGTAATGATGTTCATAACATCATTCAATTCATACATATAAAGCTATCTTATTCGAAGATTTAAACTTGTAATCACTAGAACATAGTTTAGTTAATTCTAAACTTGTTCACAAACAAAAGTTAATCCTTCTAACTTGAATTTTAAAATCAACTAAACACATGTTCTATATCTATATGATATGCTAACTTAATAATTTAAAACCTGGAAACACGAAAAACACCGTAAAACCGGATTTACGCCGTCGTAGTAACACCGCGGGCTGTTTTGGGTTAGTTAATTAAAAACTATGATAAACTTTGATTTAAAAGTTGTTATTCTGAGAAAATGATTTTTATTATGAACATGAAACTATATCCAAAAATTATGGTTAAACTCAAAGTGGAAGTATGTTTTCTAAAATGGTCATCTAGACGTCGTTCTTTCGACTGAAATGACTACCTTTACAAAAACGACTTGTAACTTATTTTTCCGACTATAAACCTATACTTTTTCTGTTTAGATTCATAAAATAGAGTTCAATATGAAACCATAGCAATTTGATTCACTCAAAACGGATTTAAAATGAAGAAGTTATGGGTAAAACAAGATTGGATAATTTTTCTCATTTTAGCTACGTGAAAATTGGTAACAAATCTATTCCAACCATAATTTAATCAACTTGTATTGTATATTATGTAATCTTGAGATACCATAGACACGTATACAATGTTTCGACCTATCATGTCGACACATCTATATATATTTCGGAACAACCATAGACACTCTATATGTGAATGTTGGAGTTAGCTATACAGGGTTGAGGTTAATTCCAAAATATATATAGTTTGAGTTATGATCAATACTGAGATACGTATACACTGAGTCGTGGATTGATTCAAGATAATATTTATCAATTTATTTCTGTACATCTAACTGTGGACAACTAGTTGTAGGTTACTAACGAGGACAGCTGACTTAATAAACTTAAAACATCAAAATATATTAAAAGTGTTGTAAATATATTTTGAACATACTTTGATATATATGTATATATTGTTATAGGTTCGTGAATCAACCAGTGGCCAAGTCTTAATTCCCGACGAAGTAAAAATCTGTGAAAGTGAGTTATAGTCCCACTTTTAAAATCTGATATTTTTGGGTTGAGAATACATGCAGGTTTTATAAATGATTTACAAAATAGACACAAGTACGTGAAACTACATTCTATGGTTGAATTATCGAAATCGAATATGCCCCTTTTTATTAAGTCTGGTAATCTAAGAATTAGGGAACAGACACCCTAATTGACGCGAATCCTAAAGATAGATCTATTGGGCCTAACAAACCCCATCCAAAGTACCGGATGCTTTAGTACTTCGAAATTTATATCATATCCGAAGGGTGTCCCGGAATGATGGGGATATTCTTATATATGCATCTTGTTAATGTCGGTTACCAGGTGTTCACCATATGAATGATTTTTATCTCTATGTATGGGATGTGTATTGAAATATGAAATCTTGTTTTCTATTATTATGATTTGATATATATAGGTTAAACCTATAACTCACCAACATTTTTGTTGACGTTTTAAGCATGTTTATTCTCAGGTGATTATTAAGAGCTTCCGCTGTAGCATACTTAAATAAGGACGAGATTTGGAGTCCATGCTTGTATGATATTGTGTAAAAACTGCATTCAAGAAACTTATTTTGTTGTAACATATTTGTATTGTAAACCATTATGTAATGGTCGTGTGTAAACAGGATATTTTAGATTATCATTATTTGATAATCTACGTAAAGCTTTTTAAAACCTTTATCTATGAAATAAAGGTTATGGTTTGTTTTAAAAATGAATGCAGTCTTTGAAAAACGTCTCATATAGAGGTCAAAACCTCGCAACGAAATCAATTAATATGGAACGTTTTTAATCAATAAGAACGGAACATTTCAGTTGGTATCCGAGCGTTGGTCTTAGAGAACCAGAATTTTGCATTAGTGTGTCTTATCGAGTTTGTTAGGATGTGATAGTGCTCCAAATGAACATATATTTAGTAGCAATATCGTTCCAATATGTAAAGTTTTTAAATGTAATTTCCTTATTTTTAGTTGTAATAGTTAAATAAATAAGTGCGAAAACGAAAGACGCAAATCGCTCGAAAATGAAGATTTAAAGACAAAAACAAAGATTTGAAAGACCAAAACGTCCAAAAAGCTCAAATGTACAAGATACAATTCAAAAGGTTCAATTTATTGATGAGAAACGTCTAAAAATGACAAGAGTACAAGTTACAAAACGCAAAGTACAAGATATTAAATTATACGAAAGGACGTTCGAAAATCCGGAACCGGTACCCGAGCCAACTATCAACGCTCGACGCAACGGAGCTGAAAGTACAAGTCAACTATGCACAAGAATATAATATAATATTTAAATAATTCATAATAAGAATAATAATAAATAATAAAAAGTTGTTAATTGAGCATAGTTAAGGGGTCATAAGTGAAAATTTCAAATCAACATTCGCCTATAAAATGGAATTCACGTAGTAATGAAAAAATACACCTTCACTTCATTTTTCTTTCTTTCCCTCTGTAAGAATATATATATTTATATTTATAATATTAAGTTTAATTTAAGTTTAATAATAATTGGGTTATTGTAAGAAATATTTTACGGGTTTTAAAGTCGAAACTCTGCCCGTGTAACGCTACGCGATTAATCACCACTGTAAGCTATGTTCTTCCTTTTTAAATTAATGTATCGTAACTAAGTTATTATTATGCTTATTTGAGCCGAAGTAATCGTGATGTTGGGCTAAAATATTAAGAAGGGGTTATTGAACTTTGGACCATAATTAAGGTTTGGGCAAAAGACAGACACTTGTGGAAATTGAACTATTGACTATTAATAGATAGGGGGTATTGTCTAATTGAGTGACAACTCATTGGAGTCTGTCGAACCTATCTTCAAATTAATTAACCTAATAATTAATAATGATTATGGTTGTCCTATTTAGTGACGTTCATATGGAATCTGTTATAATCATTTAATTAATCAATTGGGTTGGGTAATTGATTATTCATTCTGATCAAGTGGATGAATTAATATTCATAAACTAATTAAAACAGGGGTGGATTACATACAGTGATAACTGGTGTAATTGTTGACAGAAGTGATAGCTGCGTCACAGTTTAAATCCTTAATCAGTTGGAATATTTGACTTCGGGTATAAGGGTAATTTGACGAGGATACTCGCACTTTATATTTATGACCGATGGACTATTATGGACAAAAACCAGATAGACGTATCAAATAAACCAGGACAAAGGACAGTTAACCCATGGTAATAAATTAAAATCAACACGTCAAACATCATGATTACGGAAGTTTAAATAAGCATAATTCTTTTATTATATTTCTCATCGTATCTTTATTTACTATCATTTTATTACTCGCAATTTTATTTACTGTCATTTTATTTATTGTCATTATTTTACGCACTTTAATTATCGTCATTTATCTTTACGCTTAAAATATAGAATCGACAAACCGGTCATTAAACGGTAAAACCCCCCTTTTATAATAATATTACTACTTATATAATTATATATATTTTGTATAAATATAGTTAAAAATATAGTAAGTATCACCAGCTCCCTGTGGAACGAACCGGACTTACTAAAAACTACACTACTCTACGATTAGGTACACTGCCTATAGTGTTGTAGCAAGGTTTAGGTATATCCCATCCGTAAATTAATAAAACTTGTGTCATATTTTGTAGTATTTTGTATTAAAAATAATAGTAATTTCGTAACCCCACGCTACCACATCAAGTTTTTGGCGCCGCTGCCGGGGAGCGCTAAAACGCTATATTTTTAATTATAATAATATTGAAATAAAATATAATAATATAATAATATTGAAATAGAATATAATAATATAATAATATTGAAATAGAATATAATAATATAATAATATTTTAGAATCAAAATTTGATACGTAAAGTTTTAAAAAGTCGTATTTATTAAATACTTCAGGGGTATATTATGTAACTTATAATTAATAATTTCTATCATGTCGCTTTCATGTGAATAGTAAATTAATTAATTTATTTTCATTTACTATTCATGAATAGTAAATGAATTAAAAAAAAGTTTTGAAAAAAAAATTATAATTATAAAAAAATTATTAATTTGTAAAAAAAAAATCGTTTTTTTAAAAAAAAAAATCGTTTTTTTTAAGAAAAAAAAATTTCGTTTTTTAGAAAAAAAAATAAAAAATTGTGTAAAAAAAAATCGTTTTTTTTTTGAAAAAAAAAATTCGTTTTAAAAAAAAAATTGTAAAAAAAAATCTTTTTTTTTAAAAAATTTAAAAAAAAAAAAAGTTTTTAAAAAAAATTTATATAAAAAAAAATAAAAAAAAAGTTTTTTTTTTATTACCTTTAGATTTTTAGACTCTAGTTACAATTTTTAGTATTAAGTTTAGTTTTGCCAAAGTTATTTTTATTTCTAGAATTTTTAGGTTTGCCGTAAAATCCCTTAAGTGCTTATTCCTTAGACTAAGATTTATGTGCTTTAGAATTTTGCGACGCCGTTTTTCGAGCTACTTTCTTATTTTTATTTTTCGACGCCTATTTTTCGACCTTTTTCGACGCGTTTTTTTTTTCTTTCTTATTTCTCGCTATTCTAGTTTTAGGATAAGATTTTTATTCTACTTCTTATCTAAATTTCTTAAAATTACGAAAATTTATTTTAAGTGGTTAAATTGATAGACATCAAAATTTTCTGGTTCGTAGTAATAGTTGGATTTGTACGTGGACCGGGTTATTGGAGCCAAACAGTCCTCAATTATATTGAGACTAAACGAATCCTGCCCCTCTGCTGCATCTTTTGGCTATTCGAAACGTGGGCAAAATCAGAAAAGTCTATTGATTGGATAACTTATATAATTTTTCTTTCCTTTTTAAAAACTAATAGGATATTCAGTGAATGCACCGAGCAAGACGTTCACCACCTTTTGTACGTTCACCACCTGTAACTCGATCAAGACATTTAGCAAATATAACCGCCGTTGATTTTTCTTTAGAATCGTCATCCAGTCGACCAAGTACTTCAGTTCAAATTTCCGATAATCCATTTTTTGAACCCGACCTCACAATTGAGAATCCGGAGAATACCCAGGGACAATTCCGAGACCCTGATCCACTAAACTTTCCCCCGGAACCACCAATCATTCAAACAGAGATTGTTGAGGAACGAACCATTAAATCAGAATCATCTAGTGATACCGATTCAACAAATTCAATTATGGAGAATCTGGAACCTCTAAGTATGGAAGACCGAATGAGAGCTAAACGCACTGGCCAAGGTCACGCAATTACTCATCCAGACATTAATGCGCCAGATTATGAAATCAAAGGACAAATTCTACACATGGTGACTAATCAATGCCAATTTAGTGGTGCGCCGAAGGAAGATCCAAATGAACATCTACGTACGTTTAACAGGATCTGTACACTATTCAAAATCCGAGAAGTTGAGGATGAACAGATCTATCTCATGTTGTTTCCCTGGACTTTAAAGGGAGAAGCCAAAGATTGGTTAGAATCGTTACCTGAAGGGGCGATTGACACATGGGATGTCTTAGTTGAAAATTTTCTTAAACAATTCTTTCCAGCATCCAAAGCCGTGAGACTTCAAGGAGAAATTGTTACGTTCGCGCAAAAGCCAAATGAAACGTTATATGAGGAGTGGACAAGATTCGGAAGGATGTTGAGAGGATGTCCTCAACACGGATTAGATACTTTTCAAATAGTACAAATATTCTACCAAGGCGTAGACGTTGCTACACGAAAAGACATCGACATAACAGCTGGTGGTTCCATTATGAAGAAAACCGCAACTGAAGCTTACAAAATTATTGATAACACAGCCTCCCACTCGCATGAGTGGCACCAAGAAAAAGATATTGTTCGTTCATCTAAAGCGGCTAGAGCCGATTCTAGCCATGACTTTGATTCCGTTTCAGCAAAAATAGATGCTTTCGAAAGACGAATGGAAAAGATGAATAAAGATATTCACGCAATACGAATCAGTTGTGAGCAATGCGGTGGACCACACTTATTGAAAGATTGTCACATTGAACCAACGATGGAACAACGAGAGAATGTTTCCTATATGAACCAAAGGCCGGGAAATAATTATCAAAATAATTATCAACCGCCAAAGCTAAACTTCAATCGAAATCAAAACATTCTTTACAATCCAAATGGACCCAACAATAATTCGTACAACCAACAAGGTCCGAATAACCAACCGACTCAAAACAACACTTTCAATCAACAAAGACCTAGCTTGTATAAACCATCACAACAAACCGAAGAGAAAAAGCCAAATCTAGAAGAAATGATGGCAAAGCTAATGGAATCTCAAACACAATTTATTACATCTCAAACCCAAACGAATGAGAGGTTTGATCAGTCATTAAGAACTCAACAAGCTACCATTTTGAATCTAGAAAAACACGTTGGTACTCTTGCTAGCATGATGAGTAAGAGGGAACAAGGAAAGCTACCGAGTAATACTGAAGTAAATCCTCGGAATGAAAATGTTAACATGATATCAACAAATTCTGAAAAACCAATACCAGAAGATGGGAAAGTTTTAGATGTAAGTGACAATGAAGAAGTTACACCACTACCACCACCCGAGTATGTAAAGCCAGTGGTGGCACCATACAGACCACCCATCCCGTTTCCAAGAAAAGGAGTTGAGTATGAGCAAGTAATAGGTAATAAAATTTGTGATACCTCTGGAAAGAAGAAGAAGAAGAATAAAAAAGTGCAAGAAACAAAAACAGTAGAAGTAAACCCGGTGAAGATAGTTCCACCAAATCCTCCACCTAGGATAGGTGATGCAGGTGAATTTATTGTTCCTTGTCTACTTAGTGATTGTGTCATGTATGATGCACTAGCAGATTTAGGTGCGAGTGTAAGTATTATGCCTCTTTCATTATATAAGAGATTAGGTGTAGGTGAGTTAACTCCAACGGATATGAGTGTTCGACTCCTTGATCAAACCATTAAGCACCCAGTTGGAATTGCTGACAACCTACTCGTTCAAGTAGGTAATTTAACCTTTCTAGTCGAATTCATTGTCATTGACATAGAAGAGGACTCAAACGTTCCTCTAATTTTAGGTCGACCATTCTTAGCGTCCACCAGGGCGTTATTTGATGTAAGAAAGGGTAGAATGACACTTAGTAATGATGAGAAATCGATCACCTTTATGATTCGACAGTCTAAATATCCACAAACCAAAACCGTTGAACCGACAAAAATGATTGGTAAGAACCATGTTGTTTTACCAACTCCAACGGTAATGCTTAACAATAATAGAACGCCTAAGTGTGGGGAAAATGAAGTAACACCTAATGATGACTTGATAATAAAGAACCCCATAGTTGATACGAAATTAAATAACCCCGTTATTAACAGTTCAATGAAGAAACTTTTTAAACGGGTTAATGATGTTAAAAGTAAGGGAAACTTTAAGTTATATAACCGGTTAGTATCCAATCTGTCGCCTAAAGAAAAGGCGAAGCTAGTTGAATTTTGGGATATTACGGAAGAAGCCGGGCACTGGCTTAAAGAAAAAGTCACAGATATGCAAGTTGATTATGGACCAAAAGAAATTGACAATGAAGACACCACAACTACCTAAGTGTGGGGAGATTCAAGTGTTTTAAAAAGAGAATGCTATCTAGAGTTAGTTGTTCTATTCTCGTGTAGTTCCGAGAATGGAATCCGATTGGTCTTTTCCGCTAGCAGACACTAAAGAACTAGTTTTCTCCCTCCATTCTGAATTTTTTTTGTTTTTTAGGTTTTATATGAAATTAATATGCATTTTAATTTATGTTTTTAAAAACAAAAATTTACTTTATTTCATTAAGTTGAAAAAAAATGATTTCTAAAATTCGTCGTGAGTTGAAGACTAGGTCGTTGAGCCGAAATTACTTTACCCGAGGGCGGGGCGAAAAATTTTGTCATCATTATTTTTAATTTAATTGATTTAAAGTATGCAAAAAAAAAAAAATATTAGATTTTATAAATTTTTGAACGTGGGGTAATATACCCAACTTCAAAATTATGTATGTTTGTATTTTATGTTATATACAAAACAGGGTAAAATAACGCACTTTCAAAGACTGTCATTAAGTTCAGAAAAAGGTACTAATTTTGACGACAAGAAACAAAATATCAAATGTGAAATAACAACAATATGTTTGCAAACTCGGTATTTTTAATCATTTTTCTACACTAATCACCCTCATGAATTTAATTTTTTACTGATTTCTTGCAAATGAGGGCATTGCAAGATCTCAAGTGTGGGGAAGGGTTATAAATTCTTTCGGGTTTACACTTGTTTTAATTGCCAAATTTTGTGAAAATTTGAAAAAAATTTCAACTAAATGAATTCAAAATCATGTTTATACATATTTATGAACGATAAAACTAGGTGTTAATGCCGAAATTATTGTTACCTCGAGGACATAAATTGAGAAACAACCCAAAACGCTTGAATTCATTTAAAATGGGATAGAAGAGAATAAAAAGGCAAAGAAAAGAATAAATAAAAGCTAAGTGTGGGGAGAATGTACCAAGTTATTCAATTAAAAACTATCTATCACATTTTTGTATAAGAATTATTGCAGGTACTTTTGCTTTGGACGATACTAATCAGTTTTACCCGGTTTACTGTAATATATTTTAAAGAAAGATGGATCTACAAGATGAATCAATTCCATCATTAAAAGGAAGTAAAGTCTTCCGAAAAAGACACGCGCTTCTTGATTTAGGTCATGAAGTTGTCGTCCAGACCAGCTGTAGGTTGACGAAAAATCTAGAAAAGTCATCTCTAAAATCAGCAGGAAATCCACGGACCTCAGCATCAAACAGGGTCGCCATGTGGTCAGATTTATCCTAACCATGAGAAGGATTTATCTCGCATAATGGGGGGCACCGTGCAAATTAGCTTGATAAGACTAATGAATCAAATCCCCAGAAAGGATAATCTCCTTAAAGATCAAAAATCAGCTTTTAAGACTGATATTACTCAATCCTAGAGATTGACCTTAAAGATTGAGAATTACAAACTCATGGAATTCAATGATATCTAAACTCGAGCTTGAACGAGAAAATATTTTGATCAAAAATAAAACCGATTTGTTTTCTGAAAACCTATTTTCAATGCGTTCATTACCATTGAACGTAAAATCCTGAGAATTCATTGGAATTCATTAGGTCACCTGAACCAAATCGGGTGTCAACCGTAAGAACGGTGGTTGCATAGCATGGTCGGAGACAGGACCTTGTGTCAAACCGACAAATTATAAGGGTGAGCTTTACTATTGCTCCTACAAAGGATAGTAAAAGCATCCGACACGTTTTTGGACCATAATTAAAAGCATGTCACGGGACATTGCCTTAACAGTTTCTTGTTCATCGCTTTCCTTTACAACCGGACGGTAGTTTGCCGAAAGGTAATATACGGGACAAGTAAACTGGACGTGTTGCTTTCCTAATACAAGGTTAGCAAGTGGGTAACACAAAACCACAAGTGTTGAGCTAAAATTTTCAAATCTGAAACCCACACAACCCACAAAAATATTTTGCAAACACCGGTGAAGGGTTATTCCGGAAAACTTATCTAGGGTAAAAGCTAGATTAAATTTTCAAAAAGATCAAATGTTTTCATAAAGATCCAATTTCCTTAAGGATCTACATTTTCATAGTCATGTGGGACTGTAAACCACCTTTCAAATGTGCACTTTGCTTTGGAAACCGAAAGTAAATCGGCTATTTGATTGCAAGTGTCGTTGACCTAAACCCGAGGCAACTGTGGATGACACACCCACCTTTAACCATCATTACTGTCATTGTTTATACCGCTATATCAAAATCACTGATGTACAAAATGTGATGAATAAAAAAGTGATTCATGTATGTTTTTATTTCAAGTTCTGTATTGCTTGAGGACAAGCAACGCTCAAGTGTGGGGATATTTGATAGTGCTCCAAATGAACATATATTTAGTAGCAATATCGTTCCAATATGTAAAGTTTTTAAATGTAATTTCCTTATTTTTAGTTGTAATAGTTAAATAAATAAGTGCGAAGACGAAAGACGCAATTCGCTCGAAAATAAAGATTTAAAGACAAAAACAAAGATTTGAAAGACCAAAACGTCCAAAAAGCTCAAATGTACAAGATACAATTCAAAAGGTTCAATTTATTGATGAGAAACGTCTAAAAATGACAAGAGTACAAGTTACAAAACGCAAAGTACAAGATATTAAATTATACGAAAGGACGTTCGAAAATCCGGAACCGGTACCCGAGCCAACTATCAACGCTCGACGCAACGGAGCTAAAAGTACAAGTCAACTATGCACAAGAATATAATATAATATTTAAATAATTCATAATAAGAATAATAATAAATAATAAAAAGTTGTTAATTGAGCATAGTTAAGGGGTCATAAGTGAAAATTTCAAATCAACATTTGCCTATAAAATGGAATTCACGTAGTAATGAAAAAATACACCTTCACTTCATTTTTCTTTCTTTCCCTCTGTAAGAATATATATATTTATATTTATAATATTAAGTTTAATTTAAGTTTAATAATAATTGGGTTATTGTAAGAAATATTTTACGGGTTTTAAAGTCGAAACTCTGTCCGTGTAACGCTACGCGATTAATCACCACTGTAAGCTATGTTCTTCCTTTTTAAATTAATGTATCGTAACTAAGTTATTATTATGCTTATTTGAGCCGAAGTAATCGTGATGTTGGGCTAAAATATTAAGAAGGGGTTATTGAACTTTGGACCATAATTAAGGTTTGGGCAAAAGACCGACACTTGTGGAAATTGAACTATTGACTATTAATAGATAGGGGGTATTGTCTAATTGAGTGACAACTCATTGGAGTCTGTCGAACCTATCTTCAAATTAATTAACCTAATAATTAATAATGATTATGGTTGTCCTATTTAGTGACGTTCATATGGAATCTGTTATAATCATTTAATTAATCAATTGGGTTGGGTAATTGATTATTCATTCTGATCAAGTGGATGAATTAATATTCATAAACTAATTAAAACAGGGGTGGATTACATACAGTGATAACTGGTGTAATTGTTGACAGAAGTGATAGCTGCGTCACAGTTTAAATCCTTAATCAGTTGAAATATTTGACTTCGGGTATAAGGGTAATTTGACGAGGATACTCGCACTTTATATTTATGACCGATGGACTATTATGGACAAAAACCAGATAGACGTATCAAATAAACCAGGACAAAGGACAGTTAACCCATGGTAATAAATTAAAATCAACACGTCAAACATCATGATTACGGAAGTTTAAATAAGCATAATTCTTTTATTATATTTCTCATCGTATCTTTATTTACTGTCATTTTATTACTCGCAATTTTATTTACTGTCATTTTATTTATTGTCATTATTTTACGCACTTTAATTATCGTCATTTATCTTTACGCTTAAAATATAGAATCGACAAACCGGTCATTAAACGGTAAAACCCCCCTTTTATAATAATATTACTACTTATATAATTATATATATTTTGTATAAATATAGTTAAAAATATAGTAAGTATCACCAGCTCCCTGTGGAACGAACCGGACTTACTAAAAACTACACTACTCTACGATTAGGTACACTGCCTATAGTGTTGTAGCAAGGTTTAGGTATATCCCATCCGTAAATTAATAAAACTTGTGTCATATTTTGTAGTATTTTGTATTAAAAATAATAGTAATTTCGTAACCCCACGCTACCACATCAGGATGCATTAGTGAGTCTGGACTTCGACCGTGTTTACTTGAAAAATGATTGCTTAACAAATTTTGTTGGAAACTATATATTTTTAACATGTGAATATTATGTGATATATTAATCTCTTAACGCGTTTTATATTATGTGATAGATGTCTACCTCTAGAACAAGTCCCATTTACTCACCTAATAATAATGAAGAGTCAAATGTAAATTGGAATGATTCATGGACTGATTCACAAGTTCCCGAAGAGGAACCGGAAGAAGAGTCGGAACCGGAAGAAGAATCGGAACCGGAAGAAGAATCGGAACCGGATGAAGAAGTAGAACCGGTGGGGGAAATAATAAAACGGTTAAGTAAAAGAAAATCCTCAACCAACCGACCAAGGTTAATTATGGTCAATGGTGTTTTCGCCAAGGAAGCAAAATATTGGGAGGATTACCAATTCTCCGATGAATCGGATTCCGACGAGAATTCCGATGATGTTAGAGAAATTACCCCAACTGAATTTAAAAAGGCAAAAGAAAATAATAAGGGAAAGGGCATAAAAATAGAGAAATCTAATTCCAACCCCGATGAACTTTATATGTATCGTCAACCCCCGAAGTCCTTAAGTTGTAACAATGACCCGGGAACCTCTAAACCACCAGGTTTTTCTAAACCGTTGTGGAAAATGACAGTTAGTATTAGGGGAACATCATATATCCCTAGAAACTTGTCAAAACGAACCAAAACCGAAGAAGAAGAAACGAGCGAGTCGGAATAAGATAGTTGTATTCGTGTGGTGTAATATATGTAATATAACGTTCTTATGCTTTATGATATATGTAAAAATTGCTTGTATTAATAAGTATTTTTTTATGAATCTAACTCTTGTCTATTTTACAGTTTAAAAACACAAAATGGATAGACAATCCAATATTTTAAGAGCCCTACCCGGAGACATGATTGATGAAATCTTGTCTAGAGTCGGCCAGAATTCCTCGGCACAACTATTTAAGGCGAGATCAGTTTGGAAGACATTCGAAGAACGTTCCAAGAATGTCTTGGTTTATAAGAGACTTCGTTTGAAAGATGGGGGATATCACATTGGGAAACCCATAAGTTACAATGTGTTTACTTTGACGCATATATTGCGGGGAACCCAAATGCTATTTTACGCAACGGGTTAAGAAATTATTTTGACTCAATATATCCGAATATTGGACTTCGTGATTTAGAAAAAGCGGCTAACATGCAACATAAAGAAGCATGTTATGCTTACGGATTAGTAATGTTCGCTTCTCACCAAAGTGAGAACAAGAACATCGGGCTACAACTATTAAACAAAACGTTTTCACAAGTGACGGAGTCGGTAATTGGGGTAAGAAATGAGGTTTTTAGATTATTACGGGACTGTTGGACATTACGTAACCCTCGTCCCTTTGACGACGTTACAACACACTGTCTTATCAACGGCCATAACGGTTATGTTCCACAAGACCAAGGATGGGAAGTAGTCCTAGTAAAACCAGAATGCATGACTTGTTTCTGGACGTATGAATTACGTGTCTTTATTGCCTTTGCTGAACGACTTGTGTACTAGCTAGAATTATCTTCACAACTATCTTGTATCAAAGTTATTGTGTGCTATATTTCATGCTTTATGTAAAATAAGCGGTATTGTAAGTTTGTAAAATATTGTATAAAAGTTTGAACGCGAAATATTATTATAATCAGTTTTTCATATAGAATTGTAGTAGTTGAATTGTATATTAGCTACTAAGTATGAACTTAACGGGTAGGTACTACCCGAATTTAAACTTATAAAATGCTAATATGAAGAAAAAGCTTTTATAAATGAGTTCATATTACGCTACGAAATACTATTAACTACTCTTAATATTCTGTATGATTAACTTGTTCCATTTGACTATTTTGAAGGAAATGGCACCGACTACTCGACACACCGTGAATATGAATAAAGAGGAATTCCGTACTTTTCTAGCTTCAAACATAGCCGCAGTACAGGCTGCGCTACATACCAACAATAACCTTGGATCTAGCAGTACAGGAAATTGTGTAGGATGCACCTACAAAGAATTCACTGCCTGCAAACCTTTGGAATTTGATGGAACCGAAGGACCGATCGGATTGAAACGGTGGACCGAGAAGGTCGAATCGGTGTTTGCCATAAGTAAGTGTACTGAAGGGGACAAAGTGAAGTACGCTACGCATACCTTCACAGGTTCTGCGTTAACATGGTGGAATACCTATCTAGAGCAAGTGGGACAAGACGATGCGTACGCACTACCGTGGTCAGCATTCAAGCACTTGATGAACGAGAAGTAACGTCCCAGAACCGAGGTCAATAAGCTCAAGACAGAACTTAGAGGGTTACGAACCCAAGGATTTGATATTACCACGTACGAAAGACGATTCACAGAATTGTGCCTATTGTGTCCGGGAGCATTCGAAGATGAGGAAGAGAAAGAAAGTGGGAGGAAAGAATCCAAGAAGATATAAGTTCACACGAGCCCGCCTCTATACAACAGGCATGTAGAATGGCTCACAAACTAGTGAACCAGATTGAAGAAAGAATTAAAGAACAGACTGCTGAAGAGGCCAATGTGAAGCAAGTCAAAAGAAAGTGGGAGGAAAACGGTGATAAGAATCACCAATACAACAACAACAGCAATTACAACAATAATCGCAACAATTATCCCAACAATCGCAACATCAATCGCAACTACAACAAACGGCCCAACAACAACAACAACAACAACAACAACAACAACAACAGCAACAGCAACAGCAACTACAACAATCATCCCAACAACAATAATAACCGCAACAAAATTAACAATCAGAAGCAGCTATGCCAAAGGTGTGAAAAGTATCACTCAGGGTTCTGCACCAAATTTTGCAACAAGTGTAAAAAAAATGGTCATAGCGCGGCGAAGTGTGAGGTCTACGGACCAGGGGTTAATAGAACGAAAGGAACAAATGGTGTCGGAACGAGTAATGGCGGAGCAAGTAGTGTCGGAGCAAGTTATGCCAATGTAGTTTGTTATAAATGTGGAAAACCGGGCCACATTATTAGAAATTGCCCGAACCAGGAGAACACGAATGGACACGGCCGCGGAAGAGTTTTCAATATTAATGCGGCAGAGGCACAGGAAGACCCGGAGCTTGTTACGGGTACGTTTCTTATTGACAATAAATCTGCTTACGTTTTATTTGATTCGGGTGCGGATAGAAGCTATATGAGTAGAGATTTTTGTGCTAAATTAAGTTGTCCATTGACGCCTTTGGATAGTAAATTTTTACTCGAATTAGCAAATGGTAAATTAATTTCAGCAGATAATATATGTCAGAATCGAGAAATTAAACTGGTTAGCGAAACATTTAAGATTGATTTGATACCAGTAGAGTTAGGGAGTTTTGATGTGATAATCGGTATGGACTGGTTGAAAGAAGTGAAAGCAGAGATCGTCTGTTACAAAAATGCAATTCGCATTATACGAGAAAAAGAAAAACCCTTAATGGTGTATGGAGAAAAGGGCAACACGAAGCTACATCTTATTAGTAATTTGAAGGCACAAAAACTAATAAGAAAAGGTTGCTATGCTGTTCTAGCACACGTCGAGAAAGTACAAACTGAAGAAAAGAGCATCAATGATGTTCCCATTGCAAAAGAATTTCCCGATGTATTTCCGAAAGAATTACCGGGATTACCCCCACATCGATCCGTTGAATTTCAAATAGATCTTGTACCAGGAGCTGCACCAATAGCTCGTGCTCCTTACAGACTCGCACCCAGCGAGATGAAAGAACTGCAAAGCCAATTACAAGAACTTTTAGAGCGTGGTTTCATTCGACCAAGCACATCACCGTGGGGAGCTCCTGTTTTGTTTGTCAAGAAGAAAGATGGTACATTTAGGTTGTGTATCGACTACCGAGAGTTGAACAAACTTACCATCAAGAACCGCTACCCACTACCGAGAATCGACGAATTATTTGATCAACTACAAGGCTCGTCTGTTTATTCAAAGATTGACTTACGTTCCGGGTATCATCAAATGCGGGTGAAAGAAGATGATATTCCAAAGACTGCTTTCAGAACACGTTACGGTCATTACGAGTTTATGGTCATGCCGTTTGGTTTAACTAATGCACCAGCTGTGTTCATGGACCTTATGAACCGAGTGTGTGGACCATACCTTGACAAGTTTGTCATTGTTTTCATTGATGACATACTTATTTACTCAAAGAATGACCAAGAACACGGTGAACATTTGAGAAAGGTGTTAGAAGTATTGAGGAAGGAAGAATTGTACGCTAAGTTTTCAAAGTGTGCATTTTGGTTGGAAGAAGTTCAATTCCTCGGTCACATAGTGAACAAAGAAGGTATTAAGGTGGATCCAGCAAAGATAGAAACTGTTGAAAAGTGGGAAACCCCGAAAACTCCGAAACACATACGCCAGTTTTTAGGACTAGCTGGTTACTACAGAAGGTTCATCCAAGACTTTTCCAGAATAGCAAAACCCTTGACTGCATTAACGCATAAAGGGAAGAAATTTGAATGGAAGGATGAACAAGAGAAAGCGTTTCAGTTATTGAAGAAAAAGCTAACTACGGCACCTATATTGTCATTGCCTGAAGGGAATGATGATTTTGTGATTTATTGTGACGCATCAAAGCAAGGTCTCGGTTGTGTATTAATGCAACGAACGAAGGTGATTGCTTATGCGTCTAGACAATTGAAGATTCACGAACAAAATTATACGACGCATGATTTGGAATTAGGCGCGGTTGTTTTTGCATTAAAGACTTGGAGGCACTACTTATATGGGGTCAAAAGTATTATATATACCGACCACAAAAGTCTTCAACACATATTTAATCAGAAACAACTGAATATGAGGCAGCGTAGGTGGATTGAATTGTTGAATGATTACGACTTTGAGATTCGTTACCACCTGGGGAAGGCAAATGTGGTAGCCGATGCCTTGAGCAGGAAGGATAGAGAACCCATTCGAGTAAAATCTATGAATATAATGATTCATAATAACCTTACTACTCAAATAAAGGAGGCGCAACAAGGAGTTTTAAAAGAGGGAAATTTAAAGGATGAAATACCCAAAGGATCGGAGAAGCATCTTAATATTCGGGAAGACGGAACCCGGTATAGGGCTGAAAGGATTTGGGTATCAAAATTTGGAGATATGAGAGAAATGGTACTTAGAGAAGCTCATAAAACCAGATACTCAATACATCCTGGAACGGGGAAGATGTACAAGGATCTCAAGAAACATTTTTGGTGGTCGGGTATGAAAGCCGATGTTGCTAAATACGTAGGAGAATGTTTGACGTGTTCTAAGGTCAAAGCTGAGCATCAGAAACCATCAGGTCTACTTCAACAACCCGAAATCCCAGAATGGAAATGGGAAAACATTACCATGGATTTCATCACTAAATTGCCAAGGACTGCAAGTGGTTTTGATACTATTTGGGTAATAGTTGATCGTCTCACCAAATCAGCACACTTCCTGCCAATAAGAGAAGATGACAAGATGGAGAAGTTAGCACGACTGTATTTGAAGGAAGTCGTCTCCAGACATGGAATACCAATCTCTATTATCTCTGATAGGGATGGCAGATTTATTTCAAGATTCTGGCAGACATTACAGCAAGCATTAGGAACTCGTCTAGACATGAGTACTGCCTATCATCCACAAACTGATGGGCAGAGCGAAAGGACGATACAAACGCTTGAAGACATGCTACGAGCATGTGTTATTGATTTCGGAAACAGTTGGGATCGACATCTACCGTTAGCAGAATTTTCCTACAACAACAGCTACCATTCAAGCATTGAGATGGCGCCGTTTGAAGCACTTTATGGTAGAAAGTGCAGGTCTCCGATTTTTTGGAGTGAAGTGGGGGATAGACAGATTACGGGTCCGGAGATTATACAAGAAACTACCGAGAAGATCATCCAAATTCAACAACGGTTGAAAACCGCCCAAAGTCGACAAAAGAGCTACGCTGACATTAAAAGAAAAGATATAGAATTTGAAATTGGAGAGATGGTCATGCTTAAAGTTGCACCTTGGAATGGCGTTGTTCGATTTGGTAAACGAGGGAAATTAAATCCAAGGTATATTGGACCATTCAAGATTATTGATCGTGTCGGACCATTAGCTTACCGACTGGAGTTACCTCAACAACTCGCGGCTGTACATAACACTTTCCACATCTCGAATTTGAAGAAATGTTTTGCTAAAGAAGATCTCACTATTCCGTTAGATGAAATCCAAATCAACGAAAAACTTCAATTCATCGAAGAACCCGTCGAAATAATGGATCGTGAGGTTAAAAGGCTTAAGCAAAACAAGATACCAATTGTTAAGGTTCGATGGAATGCTCGTAGAGGACCCGAGTTCACCTGGGAGCGTGAAGATCAGATGAAGAAGAAATACCCGCATCTATTTCCAGAAGATTCGTCAACACCTTCAACAGCTTAAAATTTCGGGACGAAATTTATTTAACGGGTAGGTACTGTAGTGACCCGAACTTTTCCATGTTTATATATATTAATTGAGATTAATATTTACATGATTAAATGTTTCCAACATGTTAAGCAATCAAACTTGTTAAGACTTGATTAATTGAAATATGTTTCATATAGACAATTGACCACCCAAGTTGACCGGTGATTCACGAATGTTAAAACTTGTAAAAACTATACGATGACATATATATGGTTATATATATAGTTAACATGTTTTTATTATAAGTATGTATCTCATTAGGTATTTTAACAATGAGTTATATACATAAAAATGAGACTATTAATTTAAGAAACTCGAAAACGATATATATATAACGATTATCGTTATAACAACGTCTTACTAGGTACATATGAATCATATTAAGATATTGATACACTTGGTTAATTATGTTAAATGATAAGTAAATATATTATTAAGTGTATTAACAATGAAATACATATGTAAAAATAAGACTACTAACTTAATGATTTCGAAACGAGACATATATGTAACGATTATCGTTGTAACGACATTTAACTGTATATACATCATACTGAGATATATTATATATCATAATATCATGATAATATAACAATTTAACATCTCATTTGTTATAATAAACAATGGATTAACAACATTCAACAAGATCGTTAACCTAAAGGTTTCAAAACAACATTTACATGTAACGACTAATGATGACTTAACGACTCAGTTAAAATGAATATACATGTAGTGTTTTAATATGTATTCATACACTTTTGAAAGACTTCAAGACACTTATCAAAATACTTCTACTTAACAAAAATGCTTACAATTACATCCTCGTTCAGTTTCATCAACAATTCTACTCGTATGCACCCGTATTCGTACTCGTACAATACACAGCTTTTAGATGTATGTACTATTGGTATATACACTCCAATGATCAGCTCTTAGCAGCCCATGTGAGTCACCTAACACATGTGGGAACCATCATTTGGCAACTAGCATGAAATATCTCATAAAATTACAAAAATATGAGTAATCATTCATGACTTATTTACATGAAAACAAAATTACATATCCTTTATATCTAATCCATACACCAACGACCAAAAACACCTACAAACACTTTCATTCTTCAATTTTCTTCATCTAATTGATCTCTCTCAAGTTCTATCTTCAAGTTCTAAGTGTTCTTCATATATTTTACAAGTTCTAATTACATAAAATCAAGAATACTTTCAAGTTTCCTAGCTCACTTCCAATCTTGTAAGGTGATCATCCAACCTCAAGAAATCTTTGTTTCTTACAGTAGGTTATCATTCTAATACAAGGTAATAATCATATTCAAACTTTGGTTCAATTTCTATAACTATAACAATCTTATTTCAAGTGATGATCTTACTTGAACTTGTTTTCGTGTCATGATTCTGCTTCAAGAACTTCGAGCCATCCAAGGATCCGTTGAAGCTAGATCCATTTTTCACTTTTCCAGTAGGTTTATCCAAGGAACTTAAGGTAGTAATGATGTTCATAACATCATTCAATTCATACATATAAAGCTATCTTATTCGAAGGTTTAAACTTGTAATCACTAGAACATAGTTTAGTTAATTCTAAACTTGTTCGCAAACAAAAGTTAATCCTTCTAACTTGAATTTTAAAATCAACTAAACACATGTTCTATATCTATATGATATGCTAACTTAATGATTTAAAACCTGGAAACACAAAAAACACCGTAAAACCGGATTTACGCCGTCGTAGTAACACCGCGGGCTGTTTTGGGTTAGTTAATTAAAAACTATGATAAACTTTGATTTAAAAGTTGTTATTCTGAGAAAATGATTTTTATTATGAACATGAAACTATATCCAAAAATTATGGTTAAACTCAAAGTGGAAGTATGTTTTCTAAAATGGTCATCTAGACGTCGTTCTTTCGACTGAAATGACTACCTTTACAAAAACGACTTGTAACTTATTTTTCTGACTATAAACCTATACTTTTTCTGTTTAGATTCATAAAATAGAGTTCAATATGAAACCATAGCAATTTGATTCACTCAAAACGGATTTAAAATGAAGAAGTTATGGGTAAAACAAGATTGGATAATTTTTCTCATTTTAGCTACGTGAAAATTGGTAACAAATCTATTCCAACCATAATTTAATCAACTTGTATTGTATATTATGTAATCTTGAGATACCATAGACACGTATACAATGTTTCGACCTATCATGTCGACACATCTATATATATTTCGGAACAACCATAGACACTCTATATGTGAATGTTGGAGTTAGCTATACAGGGTTGAGGTTGATTCCAAAATATATATAGTTTGAGTTGTGATCAATACTGAGATACGTATACACTGGGTCGTGGATTGATTCAAGATAATATTTATCAATTTATTTCTGTACATCTAACTGTGGACAACTAGTTGTAGGTTACTAACGAGGACAGCTGACTTAATAAACTTAAAACATCAAAATATATTAAAAGTGTTGTAAATATATTTTGAACATACTTTGATATATATGTATATATTGTTATAGGTTCGTGAATCAACCAGTGGCCAAGTCTTACTTCCCGACGAAGTAAAAATCTGTGAAAGTGAGTTATAGTCCCACTTTTAAAATCTGATATTTTTGGGATGAGAATACATGCAGGTTTTATAAATGATTTACAAAATAGACACAAGTACGTGAAACTACATTCTATGGTTGAATTATCGAAATCGAATATGCCCCTTTTTATTAAGTCTGGTAATCTAAGAATTAGGGAACAGACACCCTAATTGACGCGAATCCTAAAGATAGATCTATTGGGCCTAACAAACCCCATCCAAAGTACCGGATGCTTTAGTACTTCGAAATTTATATCATATCCGAAGGGTGTCCCGGAATGATGGGGATATTCTTATATATGCATCTTGTTAATGTCGGTTACCAGGTGTTCACCATATGAATGATTTTTATCTCTATGTATGGGATGTGTATTGAAATATGAAATCTTGTTTTCTATTATTATGATTTGATATATATAGGTTAAACCTATAACTCACCAACATTTTTGTTGACGTTTTAAGCATGTTTATTCTCAGGTGATTATTAAGAGCTTCCGCTGTAGCATACTTAAATAAGGACGAGATTTGGAGTCCATGCTTGTATGATATTGTGTAAAAATTGCATTCAAGAAACTTATTTTGTTGTAACATATTTGTATTGTAAACCATTATGTAATGGTCGTGTATAAACAGGATATTTTAGATTATCATTATTTGATAATCTACGTTAAGCTTTTTAAAACCTTTATCTATGAAATAAAGGTTATGGTTTGTTTTAAAAATGAATGCAGTCTTTGAAAAACGTCTCATATAGAGGTCAAAACCTCGCAACGAAATCAATTAATATGGAACGTTTTTAATCAATAAGAACGGGACATTTCACACAAACCCTAGTTTTCTAAAAATTTTGAAGTTTAAGGCTTCAAATCATGTTAAATAGCATCAATCTAGGTTATACAAGCATAATATATGAATAATTTAACACTAATTATACTAGAAATCATCAAAATTAAATTAGGTAAAAAAATTGCTCAAGAACACTATAATTCGAATTTAAAGAGTTTTAGGAGTGGAATCATTACCTTCTTTGAAAAACTTCTGAACAAACGCATGATTAGAGCGGATTATAGCAAGAAAATTGGTGAATTTTGGTGAAAAAATGATGATTTTAGAGAGGATTTGGGAGTATTTTCGTATGTATGTGTGTGTGTTTTGTGGAAGACAGAAGCAGGTCGACTCATTTTATGAATTTGACCTGTCCAGGGTTCCCATGTGTTCGCATGGGTCCCAGTGCAAACCCCATGCGATCGCATGGGGTGTAATTTCTTTCTTTTTTTTCTTTTTTTTATAAAAACCTTTTACTTATAAAAACAAATAAATGATTTATTTAAAATTTTATTTTTTCCGTTTTTATTTAGGAAGAGGTCGTTTCGGTATGTTTAACTAGTTCGTCCCTCGACAAAATTTTAAAATTTGTCATTTTAAAGTGATTGTTTTAAAAGCAAAGATTTTTGGGTTTTTTAAATATTTTTGGCATACTTTAGATCAATAAGATTAAAAATAATGATAATAAAATTTCTCATCCCGCCCTTGGGTAAAGCAATTTCGTTTCAACGACCTAGTCTTCAACTCACGATGAATTTTAGATATCAAATTTTTAACTTAATGAAATAAAGTAAATTTTTGTTTTTAAATTCACACCAAACTTAAATTTTAAAATCCATAAAATTTCATATAAATATTATTAATATTTATATACATTAATTTTACAAACTTATATTTAAAAATAATATAGTTATATATTAGTTTTAAAAACAAGGTAAAAATAAAAATCTTTTTGGTCTTTTATCCCACTTTAATCAATCAAATATTAAGAAAAATATACATCCCTCTTTTGAGTAAAGTAATTTCGGCTATATTACCTAATTTTACTCCTGACGAATTTCTGAAATATTTTGGATTGATTGATTAAAGATATTTATACCTTATGAATAAACGGTAAATTTCGCGGTGATGTAATAAATTTTTGTATGATATCAATAATTTCGGTTTACCTAATTTTATTGAATATCAATTTAATACTTTATAGTGAACGAATCAGCGTTTATTATCAAAAGGTTAAAAACAATAAATAAAAACAAAAAAAACTGTACATACTTACCTGTGAGATAGAATTATCAGAGACCTGCTTTAGTCGACTCATAGGAAAGTTGTTCGATTTGGTTTTCCATAGGTACATAAGTGTAACCTCGAATTTTCAATAACTTTTCTTCTAAACATATGAATGGTCCTTCTCTTCATAGAGTAATAAATTTAGAATTGGAATGTGTTTGATTGTTCGAACATTTCCCTTCGTGTGACCATTTTCTGCATTTATGATATCTTTTAAGGTGTCGTGCTCTTCTTTTTGTTGCGGATTTTGATTTTCCTTTACCAAAATGTATCTTATGATGATCTTTCCTGAGTTCTTTCCTCACTTCGTCCATTTTGCCTCTTATAAATGATACCAGTTCACTCGGGAAGATGTTATTATTACGTTTAGTAATCATAGCGTGTAGTAGTAGACCATGGTTCAAATCAAAGGAATTCTTCATCTCGTAAAACCTAAAAGAAATAAAAATTCAGAATGGAGGGAGAAGACTAGTTCTTTAGGGTCTGCTAGGGAAAGACCATTCGGATTCCATTTTCGAGAACTACACGAAAACAAAAAATCTAACTCTAGACAGCATTATATTATCCTTTAAAACATTTGAATCTCCCCACACTTAGCTAGCTGTGGTGTCGAACTTGTGATTAACTTCATTATTAACTTCAATTGGAACATCAACAACTTGCATATCTCTGACTTTTGCTTCAAGCCATTTGTTGATTTCCTCTGTGGCATTCACAAATTCAATTAACATCGCCTTTTCTTTAGGTGACAAATTGGATACTAATCGGTTACATAACTTAAAGTTTCCCTTAATCCTAGCATCTTGAATCTGTTTATAAAGTTTCTTCATTGAACTGTTAAAAACAGGTTCATCTAATTGCGTATTAATAACGGGGTTCTTTGTTATCAGTCATCATTGGGTGTTGCTTCATCTTCCCCACATTTAGGCATTTTTATTGGTTCAACGGTTTTGGTTGGTGGAGATCTAAACTTTTGATTCACAAAGGTGACTGATTTATCACCATGCCTAAGTGTCATTCTACCTTCTCTTACATCAAAGAATGCCTCGGTGGTTGCTAAAATTAGGCGACCTAAAATTAGAGGAATATCAAGGTCTTCCTCCATATTAATAACTATGAAATTTGCAGCAAAGGTCAAACTTCCCACTTTAACAATTAAATTGTTGGCTATTCCAACCGAGTGTTTAATGGTTTGATCAAATAATTGAACACCTATTCTGGTTGGTCTTAATTTACCTACACCTAATCTTTTGTATAAGGAAAGAGGCATAACATTCGCACTTGCTCTTAAATCTGCGAGCCCATTATACATAGCACCATCATTAAGCAAGCAAGAAATGATAAATTCACCTGGGTCTCCTACTTTAGTAAGTAGAGTTGGTTTGTTAACCTTTTTCGGGTGATCTTTTCTTGGTTCTTTCACTTCTACTTGAACTTCTTGTTCACATTTTTCTTCATTTCTTAGAATGGGTGGTTTATATAGAAATTCTTCTTCATCACTCCAATTTAAAGCGTCCCCATCTTCCACTTTTGGTTTTTCATATGTCGTTGAAAACATATTTATGTTTTTATTCTGAGGGTTTTCTTGGGTGGTGAAATTATGATTGACTTCATTATCAACTTCCCTCGGACCATGAATATAGTGTTTAACTCTATAACCATTAACTTTAAATTCAATCCCATTTGAATTTATCAATTCTATTATTCCATATGGGAAAACCCTTTTGACTATAAATGGTTCAGACCATCTTGATTTCAATTTTTCAGGAAATAGCTTGAATCGTGAATTGAAAAGAAGAACTCGGTCTCCTTCCTTAAATTCTTTTGAACTTCTGATTCTTTTATCATGCCATTTCTTCGTTCTTTCCTTATAGATTAACGAATTTTCATATGCATCATGTCTTAATTCTTCTAATTCGTTTAGTTGACTTAACCGTAGACGACCGACTTCATGCAAATCAAGATTACATGTCTTCAAAGCCCAAAATGCTTTGTGCTCAATTTCTACTGGAAGGTGACATGCTTTTCCGTAAACAAGTTTATAAGTTGTGGTGCCAATTGGAGTTTTGTAGGCTGTTCTAAAAGCCCAGAGTGCATCCTCCAATTTCATGGACCATTCTTTTGGATTTGACCCTACATTTTTCTCTAGAATACGTTTTAAAGCTCGGTTAGTATTTTCAACTTGTCCACTTGTTTGTGGATGATAAGCGGTGGAGATTTTATGAGTTACTCCATATCTTTTGAGAACTTTCTCAAGTTGATTATTACAGAAATGAGTACCCCGATCACTTATTAAAGCTTTCGGTGTTCCGAACCTAGCAAAAATACGTTTTAAAAAGTTGACTACAACTCGTGCATCGTTAGTTGGGAGAGCTTGTTCTTCCGCCCATTTAGATACATAATCAATGGCAACGAGAATGTAGAGATTATTATGAGATTTTGGAAATGGACCCATAAAGTCAATACCCCAAACGTCAAATACTTCACATACTTGAATGACATTTTGTGGCATTTCATCACGTTGACTTATTTTTTCGGCCCTTTGACATAATCAATGGCAACGAGGTGTGCGTGTTTGAAAATTGTAGGCCAATAAAATCCAGCGTCACAGACTTTCCTTGCTGTAAGTTGAGGCCCATAATGCCCTCCTGTTGGTCCTGTGTGACAATGGTTTAAGATTTGACTAGCTTCATCTCCGAATACGCATCGGCGTATTATTCCATCGGGACAACTTTTGAATAAATGTGGATCTTCCCAAAAATAGTGTTTTATATCACTAAAGAATTTTTTTTCGTTTTTGGTACGACAACCCTTTTTCAAGGAATCCACATACTAAGTAGTTTACATAGTCTGCAAACCATAAAATTTCATTATAATCGATTTTCAAAAGATATTCATCAGGAAAATTGTCTTGTATGGCCGATTCATTTAGAACTTCTAATTCAGGATGTTCAAGGCGAGAAAGATGATCAACGGCGAGATTTTCTGCTCCCTTTTTGTCTCGGATCTCAATATCGAACTCTTGTAAGAGTAAGATCCAACGGATTAATCGTGGTTTGGCATCTTGTTTCGAAAATAGGTATCTAAGCAGAATGGTCGGTATAGACCACCGTTTTAGCTAGAACGAGATATGAATGAAATTTGTCAAAAGCAAAGACAATAGCAAGGAGTTCTTTTTCAGTAGTTATGTAATTCATTTGTGCTCCTTGTAACGTCTTACTAGCGTAATAGATAGGTTGAAATCATTTTTCAATCCTTTGTCCTAAAACGGCTCCCATTGCAAAATCACTTGCATCGCACATGAGTTCAAATGGTAGATTCCAATTTGGAGTTATCATGATCGGCGCTTTAGTGAGTTTTTCTTTAAGAATATTAAAAGATTTGATGCATTCATCTAAAAAGATGAATGGAGCATCTTTTTCTAGGAGTTTATTCATAGGAGTGGCAATTTTAGAAAAGTCTTTTATGAAACGTCTGTAAAAACCGGCATGCCCTAGAAAACTTCTAACTCCTCTAACATTGGTGGGATGTGGAAGTTTAGCAATTACATCTACTTTAGCTCTATCCACTTCAATTCCTTCCTTTGAAATTTTATGACCAAGAACGATGCCTTCTTTAACCATGAAATGAAATTTCTCCCAATTAAGTACTGGATTTGATTGCTCGCATCTAATAAGCATTCGTTCAAGATTAACTAGACATGTTTCAAAAGTATCACCGAAGACTGAAAAGTCATCCATGAAAACATCCATGCATTCTTCTATCATGTCGTGAAAAATCGTCATCATGCACCTTTGAAAGGTTGCAGGGGTGTTGCAAAGTCTAAATGGCATGCGTTTGTAAGTAAAAGTACCATAAGGGCACGTGAATGTGGTTTTTTCTTGGTCCTCGGGTGCGATCGGAATTTGAAAGTATCTGAAGAAACCGTCAAGAAAACAATAGTAACTGTTCTCAGCTAACCTTTCCAACATTTGATCAATGAAAGGTAAGGGAAAGTGATCTTTTCTGGTGGCGTCATTTAATTTTCTATAATCAATACAGACACGCCATCCTGTTACGGTCCTAGTAGGAATAAGCTCATCTTTTTCATTTGTGATGACAGTCATACCACCCTTCTTAGGCACGCATTGAACTGGGCTTACCCATGGACTATCAGAGATTAGATAAATTAAACCTGCATCTAGTAGTTTAATAATTTCTTTCTTAACAACATCTTGCATATTAGGATTTAGTCTTCGCTGGCGTTGCACATATGTTTTATGACCTTCTTCCATAAGGATTTTATGTGTGCAATACGAAGGACTTATGCCTTTAATGTCATGAATCTTCCATGCAATAGCTGGTTTATGAGCTTTTAACACAGAAATGAGTTGAGATTTTTCATTTTCCGTAAGAGAAGACGATATTATTATAGGTAATTCAGATTCACCATGTAAATAAGCGTATTCCAAATGATTTGGAAGTGGCTTTAACTCTAATATCGGTGGTTCTTCTATCGATGATTTGTATCGATATCCGTCTTCCTCTTTTAGCATTTGAAGTTCTTCTGTTTTTGGTTCGTAATCATTAGCCATGAGTGTAGCTAACATTTCAGCTTCATCAATTGGTTCAGTTCCTTCTCCTAAAGAACATTCTCCTATTCCTTGTAATTCTGGAAATTCTTCTAACAATTCTGCATGTGAATCTATAGTTTGAATGTAATAACATGTATCATCTGCAGATTGCGGTTGTTGCATGGCTCTATCAATAAAAAAGGTAACACTCTCGTCCTCTATATTTAGGGTCAGTTTCTTACCGAACACGTCTATTATTGCTTTAGCCGTGTTTAAGAATGGTCTTCCTAATATGAGAGGAACTCGAGAATCTTCTTCCATGTTCAAAATAACAAAATCTACTGGAAATACTAAAGTACCAACTTTAACTAGCATGTTTCTCCATTATCCCTCTAGGATATTTTACTGATCGATCTGCTAGTTGTATGCTTATTCATGTTGGTTTCAATTCTCCCAGGTCTAGTTTAGCGTATAGTGAATACGGCATTAAATTTATACTAGCACCTAAGTCTGCCAATGCTTCTATTGAATTGAGACTACTCAGAAAACATGAAATTGTGAAACTTCTCAGATCTGACAATTTTTCTGGTAGCTTATTTAACAGCACTGCAGAACAATTAGCATTCATTGTGACAGCCGAGTGTTCTTCCATTTTCTTTCTATTTATGATTAGATCTTTCAAGAATTTAGCATATCTTGGCATTCCTAAAATCACATCAATGAAAGGAAGATTGACATTTATTTATTTAAACATATCCAAGAATTTGGATTGCTCGGCTTCAAGTCTTTCTTTTCTCATTTTACTCGGGTAAGGAAGCGGTGGTTGGTATGGTTTAACATAAGGTTTTGCCTTAACTGTGTTATCTTCATTAACCTTTTCAACTACAGGTTCTGTTTCCTTCTCTTGCTCAGGCTGTGGTGCTTGTGGAATAAGAATAGAGTCATAAGAAATTACAGGTATTTCAGGTGGTTTAAGTGTAATACCACTTCTCGTGGTAATGGCTTTAGCTGTTTCATTCCGGGAGTTAGCATTTGTATCACTAGGTAGACTCCCTGGTTTTTTTTCACATATCAACCTTGCTAGGTTACTCACTTCTTGTTTCAGATTTTGGATAGAAGCTTATTGATTTCTAAATGTTTGAGCATTTTGTTCATTAGTTTGTTTCTGAGATGTGAAAAACTGCATTTGAGATTCAACTAGCTTCGACATCATGTCTTCTAAATTTGGCTTTTTATCATCGGTTTGTGGTGGTTTAATTGGAAAAATAGGTCTTTGCTGATTGTAAGTACTTTTGGATATTTGTTGATTGCTAGGACCTTGTTGGTTGTTGTATGGAATATTTCGGTTATAATTCTGATTTTGATTGTAGTTTGGTCTTGGCGGTTGATAATTATTTTGATAATTATTTCCAGGTCTTTGGTTCATGTATGAAACATTCTCTCTTTGTTCCGTTATTTGTTCAATACTGAGACAATCTTTTGTCAAATGTGGTCCTCCACACTGCTCACAACTAATTCGTATTGCGTGAATATCTTTAGTCATCTTTTCCATTCGTCTCTCGAAAGCATCTAACTTTGCAGAAATGGAATCAAAGTCATGGCTAGAATCGACTCTAGACGCTTTAGATGATCTAACGATGTCTTTTTCTTGATGCCACTCATGTGAGTGGGAGGCTGTGTTTTCAATAATTTTGTAAGCTTCGGTTGCGGTTTTCTTTATAATGGAACCACCAGCTGCTATGTCGATGTCTTTTCGTGTAGTAATGTCGCATCCTTGGTAGAATATTTGTACTATTTGATAAGTATCTAAACCGTGTTGAGGACATCCTCTCAACAACTTTCCAAATCTTGTCCACGCTTCATATAAAGTTTCATTTGGCTTCTACATAAACGTAACAATTTCTCCTTGAAGTCTCACGGCTTTAGATGCCGGAAAGAATCTTTTAAGAAAATTTTCAACTAAAACATTCCATGTATCAATCGCCCCTTCAGGTAACGATTCTAACCAATCTTTGGCTTCTCCCTTTAAAGTCCAGGGAAATAACATGAGATATATCTGTTCATCTTCAACTTCTCTGATCTTAAATAGAGTACAAATTCTATTAAAGGTACGAAGATGTTCGTTTGGATCTTCCTTCGGCGTACCACTATTTGGCATTGATTAGTTACCATGTGTAGGATTTGTCCTTTGATTTCATAATCTGGCGCATTAATATCTGGTTGAGTAATGGCATGACCTTGGCCAATGCGTGTAGCCCTCATTCGATCTTCCATACTTAAAGGTTCTGGATTTTCCATGATTGAATTTGTTGAATCTGAATCACTAGAGGATTCTGATTTAATGGTTTCTTCCTCGACAATCTCTGGATGTATGATTTGTAGTTCAGGAGGAATGATTAGTGGTTCAGGATCTCTGAATTTTCCTTGAATATCCTCCGGGTTCTCAATTGTGAGGTCGGGCTCAAAAAATGAATTATCGGAAATTTGAATTGGAGTACTTGGTCGACTTGATGATGATTCTAAAGAAAAATCAATGGCGACAATATTGGCTAGATGTCTTGATCGAGTTACAGGTGGTGAACGTATGAAAGGTAGTGAACGTTTTGCTCGGTGCATTCACTGAATATCCTATTAGTTATAAAAATAAAAAAAAATTATATAAGTTATCAAATTAATAGACTTTTCTGATTTTTTCTTCCCACGTTTCGAATAGCCAATAGATGCAGCAGGTAGCCAGGACCCTTTAAATCGAAAGCCCACAACTCGCCACTAACAAATCCAACTATTACTACGAACCAGAAAATTTTGGATGTCTATCAATTTAACCGCTTAAAATAATTTTTCGTCGAAATTTTGAAGATAAAATCTATGTCCTAAAAACTAGAGCGTCGAGAAATAAGAAAGAAAAAGAGTGTGTCGAAAAACGTCGAAAAATAAAAGGTCGAAAAATAATAATAAGAAAGTAGAACATCGGAACTTAAAAGCCTAAAAACTAAAGATTAAAAATTGCGTCTAAAGGAATTAAAGCTTAAAAGGAATTCTATATCCAAAACGACAATAACTTAAATAGGCACTAAAATCTATTAAATATTAAAGCGATAAGCGACGTTGTAAAATTTAAAGCGTCTAGATCTTAATCTAAAGAAAAAGCACCTAAGGGATTTTACGGCAAAGCCTAAAAATCTAGAAATATAAAATAACTACGGCAAAAACTAGTCTTAAAAGTAATTACGAACGATAAAAATACAAATTACGAATAAAACGAATAAAAAGATACAAAATATAAAAATAAAACTTAAGTTATAAAAATACAATTTTTATAAAAATATTATTTTTATATTATTTATTAAAAAGGTACTAATTTATAAATTAATAAAACTAATTAAAACTTTTAATTAAAAACTAATACTAATTATTATTAAATTAAAACCCTAATTCTAATTAATTAATAATAATTAATTAATTAAACCGTAACCCTAATTCGTCGGCTGAGGTTTCAGAACTGTCCCATCAACTCATGCGATCGCATGAGTTGAGGGTTTAAAAGCCATGCGGTCACATGACCTTGCAGGCTCAGAAAGATGCATACTCAAAATTTGACAGGTTCAACTTTGTAATTTTTTTTTTACTTTTTACTTTGATTTTTTTATTTTCTTATTTTATATAAAAATATAATATAACAAAAACTTATATATAAAAAAAACTTATTAGTTTTTGTAACTAAAAAAACTTTATAATTTAAACTCTTAAAAATATAGATAAACATTTTTTTTATGTTTTTATATTTTTGTATTTTTAACAAAATATTTTTACAAAATAAGAAATATTATATTTTTACAAAAATATCTAAAAAAACTAATTTTTTTTAAAGCGTTTCGCTTCGGCGTTGAGTGTTCCCCAGCAGCGGCGCCAAAAATACTTGATGTGTGCGAGGTGTAGTATGTAATACTATTAATTTTACTACGAAATACTATTAAATACAATACAATTTTACACAAGTTATTTATTTATTTATAGAATGGATATACCTAAACCTTGCTACAACATTTATAGGCAGTGTACTTAATCGTAGAGTAGTGTAATTTTTAGTAAGTCCGGTTCGTTTCACAGGGAGCTAGCTGAGTTTAACGCTATATATGTTTTAAACTATATTTGTATCAATATATATAAGTAATATTATTATTATTATTATTATTATTATAAAAAGGGGGTTTACTGTTTAATGACCAGTTTGTCGATTTTAGAACTTAAGTCACAATTAAAACCTAATGTAAAATATTAAATATAAATATAACTTAATTTAAAGCGTAAAGTAAATGAAGATACATAAAAGTGCGATAAAATAAAAGTACGATAATTAAAAGTGCAATAATTTAAAGTACGATAAATAAAAGTGCGATGAGATATAAAATAAAGGAATTATGCTTATTTAAACATCCGTAATCATGATGTTTGACGTGTTGATTTTAGTTTATTACCATGGGTTAATTGTCCTTTGTCCTGGATTATTCGATATGTCCATCTAGTTTTGTCCATAATAGTCCATCGGTCATAATTACAAAGTGCGAGAGTCTTCACTAATTTAACCTTATACCCGAAGTCAAATATTCCAACTAATTGGGGATTCGAACTGTAACAAGGTCTTAATACTTTGTTTAATGAATACACCAGGTTATCGACTGCGTGTAATCCAAGGTTTTAATACTTTGTTAACAATTACACCAATTACCTTTGAATGTAATCCACCCATGTTTTAATGAGTCCAGTGACTATTAATCCATCCTCGTGTCCGGTCAAATGAATAATTATTAGTATTTATAGATATCCTGCCCACCGTACCCAGTCAACCGTATGTGGTTATATATAAACACGTCAAATTATAAATCTCTATATTAAATCAATGAGATATCATTTAATTAATATAAAGCCCGTTAATAGCCCATAGTCCAATTTCTGCAAGTGTCGGTCTTTTGTCCAAACCCCAATTATGGTCCAAAGCCCAATAACCACATCTTTAATATTTAGTCTAACATCACGATTACTTCGGCTTAAATAAACATAATAATAACTTAGCTACGAGACATTAATTTTAAAAGGTTGAACATAACTTACAATGAGTATTAATCGCGTAGTGTTACAAGGACAGAATTTCGACTTACAAACTTAAAACATTCATCACTATAACCTTATTATTATTAACTTAATATTAAAATTATAATTATAAAATAATTATAAATATATATTGAGAGATAGAGAGTAATTGAAAAATATGGTGTACATAAAACGTCGAGCAAACTGCCTTTTTATAGCACTTGGCCTCACTGTTACAGCCATGCGATCGCATGGTTTTTATTCTTCCAGGCCATGCGATCGCATGGCCAGCTGGATCCAGATATTTTGTTTAGCAAAACGTGGGCTGCTAGTTTATTTTATTATATAATATAATATATATAATTATATATAATATATATTATATTATATTATATTCTTGTGCATCGTTGACTTGTAATTTTAGGTCCGTTTCGTCGCGCATTGATACTCGGCTTATGTCCCGGTTCTGGATTTTCGAACGTCCTTTTGTACGATTTAATATCTTGTACTTTGCGTTTTGCGGCTTGTACTCTTGTAATTTTGAGACGTTTCTCAGCAATAATTTGAACCACTTGGATTGTACTTTGTACTTTTTAGCTTTTTGGTCGTTTGCGTCTTCAAAACATCGAATCTGTCTTTTGTCTTCACCTTTTATTATTTAAACGAATATCACTTGTAAATAGAACAATTGCAACTAAAAGCTTGTCTTTCTTGAAGGATAATGCTATGAAATATGTGTTCGTTTTTAGCATTATCAGTAGCTTCGTGATGAAATCCATTGTTATTCCTTCCCATTTCCATTGTGGGATTTCGGGTTGTTGAAGTAACCCGGATAGCTTTTGGCTCACCATTCTCGCGAGGTATACGAGTAATCTTCTCACTATAAATAACTTACGCTTTCATCCTTGAAAGCCAGTCCGTTCCAACTATTTCATCAAAGCTTCCTAATTTGATGAGTATTAGGTTAATCATAAAGTCCATTCTAACTATTGCATCAAGCTTCCCAAATTGATGGGTGTTAGGTTAGTCTTAAGGTTCATTCCAACCAAATCTTACTATACCACCGTGAAAAATTCTATCAATCTTCTCAAATAACATCTGCTTGTGCGTAGGTAACTAATCCTTTCCAACTACTACTTTAAAAGTTTCAAGTTTTGTTGACATGAGGTCATCTCCAAATGACCCACCTGTTAATTTTAAGGTACTACCTTAAATTATTCCTTTATCTCTGCCAGCGTACCATTAACTTGTCCTATAGAATACTTAAATCTCATGGTTATTAATTGCTTATTAGTCATAACACTAGGGTCCTTAGATATAAGGTTTCTATCGCTCTAGTATTAAACAACTTCAAGACAATAAAAGGTTGTGACGAATCGTACCCTAACTATAATCAGGATCCATGCGAGTCTGCATAGCTGAGATAACGATTGCTCTACCGTAAGTAAGTCCAAAGTTTTTCCTATTTGAGAACTTTTTCCTTAAGTGTTCAGGGTGTCTATATCTATAACAAATTTTTGGGTTATCAATTCTGCAATCAAGGCCCTTCTTGTATGATATCTGGGCTATGTGGTTATTCTTTCCCTACCTCTAAATGACCATAATGTGTGATGACCCGGGAATTTCCGACCAAATTTAAACTTAAATCTTTATATGATTTCGGCACGATAAGCAAAGTCTGTAAAGTTGAATCTCAAAATTTTTGAATTACTCCCATGTAATCAATTACCCTCTAACTATTCCCGACGATTCACGAACCATTGTGTGTAAATAAAGATATAAATATATATATATATATATATATATATATATATATATATATATATATATATATATATATATATATATATATATATATATATATATACTAATTATTATAAATTAAAATATTATATGAGTGAATTAATTATATAAATAAAGTAATATATGATATATATATATATATATATATATATATATATATATATATATATATATATATATATATATATATATATATATATGCAAGGTATATTGAATGTAAATGACTTTGAACACAGTATTTAGAAATACTAGTTTTATTTTCTCAACGAACTTAATAACGAATAAATAAATATATATTAATAATAGTATATTGATATATGTAATATATATGCATGGTTCTATACATAATTATTATATTGTGTATGAGTACAAGTTGGAAATATAGCTGTATGCTAATATTATTATTACTCCATTGTTATTAATGCTAATGCTAATATTAATATCAGTATTCTTAATATTACTATATAAGACATTTAGATATGAAACTTGACATGACTAATGTGTTATAATTACTAAAATTTCTATTATCATTATTAATATCATTATTATTATAATTAGTAGAAAAATTATAATTATTATGATTATTATTATTATTACTAAAAATTATAAATCTTATTTTTACAATTTATCATTGTTACTTTCATCATTAGTCTTATTATTATTGATTTTATTTTAACAAATATTATTATCATTATAATTATTAGAATTTTAATTATTACGAATAATAATATCAATATTATTATTATTAATATAATTATTAATATTAAAAATAATATATATATATATATATATATATATATATATATATATATATATATATATATATATAAAGATTATTACGCGTAAAGGATCACAGATGTTTTATTTTTGTTTGCTTTCCTCTCCCCTCATTTTTCTTCTCTAACCCGTGAGACATGTCCATCATCAACAACCCTACAAATATTTTGATCAATTATAGGAACAATAAACCAATCAATTACTGAAAACACAGCCCCCTGATTACTGAAAAAAAATCAAAATTATAAAACAGAAAAGAACAGACCCAAACTCAATATCACGACACCTTTACAGCCATAATCCAATTCCGAATCAATCTCCAAATTTTAAAAATGCAGAAGTGCTAGGAATCACCCACTCAAACTATTTGCAAAATCTCTTGTTCCAATTCTTTGTATTGAAATCGAATTTTTGAGTCAAAGTTTCGTTGTAAAAAGTCAACAGGATGTTCTTCAAGCAAATTCGAATTCTCTGTTATAATTTAAGTTAAATTGAGGATTTGGGAAGTTTTCATAAATGATTTCTAACCTTTCTTATATTGTAACAATTGTGTAAAACGCCATCAATTTCAAAATCAAATTTTTTTTTATTGCAGCGACGAGAGCAGTATCTGCTGGGTTTCTTTTTTTTTTTTTTTTTGAATATCAAGTATATATATATATTTTTTATTGTTTTTACTTTTATGGTTGTTTTCAAGTCTTAAAAACATCAATGAATTCGTTAGACTAGTTAATGGGTTGATCCTGGTCGATGTAATTTGAGAAGAAGAAGAACATGAGGCAGAAAAATAAAACAGGCTAAATATATTAACGAGTTAGATATAATCAGTAAAGCAAGCAGCGGATGGATGGTTTGGGTGTGTTGTTTGTGGGCGAGGGTTCAAGGGTTCGAGCCTTGCAATGGCCTATTCTTTTTATTACTTCCTTATAAGGTAGTTACTAGCATATTATTATTATTATTATTATTATTATTATTATTATTATTATTATTATTATTATTATTATTATTATTATTATTATTATTATTATTATTATTATTATTATTATTATTATTATTATTATTATTATTATTATTATTATTATTATTATTATAATTGTTATCATTATTATTGTTTTTATTATTCTTGTTATTATGATTATTATGATTATGATTATTATTCATATTATGATTATAATTATTACCATATTTATATTTATAATTATTATAATTAGTATTAGTTTTAGAATTATAATTATCACAATTATTAATATTATCATAATTATAATTATCATAATAAGTATTATTATTATTATTATTGTTATAAACATTATTAATACGTTGATTATGGTTAATTTTATCATTTTTGTATTATGACTATTGTTACTAATGTATGTATTAATATTATTATGACTAGGGTTATTATTATTATTATGGAATATAATACAAGTTATTATTTTTCTCATTAAAATTAATACTAGTATCACTTTTGTAACTATTAGTATTATTAATCTTATAATTAGATAAAAGTATCATTATTAACAATATCATTACTATTATTAAAATTATCATTTTTAATGAAGTTAGTATTAGCATTATTATTATTCTTAGTAAAACGTTAATATCAAAACCATCATTTTTAAACAAATAAATAATTTGAATATAAAAACATACTTATTATACATACTACAATTATATTAATAAACCATATAACTATATATAAAGCATATTAACCTTATAAAAACTTATATACAACAAATTAGGTATTTTCCAGACATAGACATATTAATATAACTATATAAATAATAATCATTTTTAAATATATATATATATAAACAAAATATATAATATATAAGGTTATAAGATATGAAATTGTTCGATTACAAGTATATATTTTGATGTATATATACGAATGATATAGGTTCGTGAATCCGAGGTCAACCCTGCATTGTTCAAAGTCGTCATATGTATTTTTACTACAAAATGCAGTACTGTGAGTTTCATTTGCCTTTTTACCCTTTATATTTTTTGGCTGAGAATACATGCGCTGCTTTTATAACTGTTTTACGAAATAGACACGAGTAAATGAAACTACATTCTATGGTTGAATTATCGAAATCGAATATGCCCCTTTTTATTAAGTCTGGTAATCTAAGAATTAGGGAACAGCCACCCTAATTGACGCGAACTCTAAAGATAGATCTATCGGGCCCAACAAGCCCCATCCAAAGTACCGGATGCTTTAGTACTTCAAAATTTATATCATGTTCGAAGGAGGATCCCGAAATGATGGGGATATTCTTATATGCATATTGTGAATGTCGGTTACCAGGTGTTCAATCCATATGAATGGTATTTTTGTCTCTATGCATGGGACGTATGTTTATGAGAAATAGAAATATGAAATCTTGTGGTCTATTAAAATTATGAAATGATTATTTATGTTAAACTAATGAACTCACCAACCTTTTGGTTGACACTTTAAAGCATGTTTATTCTCAGGTATGAAAGAAGTCTTCCGCTTTGTAATTGCTCATTTTAAATGTAGTAACCCGTCCTTATCCCCCTGGACGAAATTAACAACATCTGGTTCCATTGCGATGATCGACTCCAAGTAATGTTCTTAACACGAGCAAATGCACAGCGGAAGACTTAATTCGTACCTGAGAATAACATGCTTTAAAAAGTCAACATAAAGTTGGTGAGATATATAGGTTTGATGCTAGCAGCTTTATAACAATGGACCACAAGATTTCATATGTAAACATTTAAATAAAAATATTCTAAGTGGTTGAGCACTTGGTAACCATACTTAACATTTAATCACGTCGCATATTCCCTTTATTATGAAATCTTACTACACCGTACCAAGTGTAGTCACGAAACGAAGTACTGTGCAACCGTTGAATACTGGTCGTCCAGTCCGGTCGGGGTTGTCAGGCCCGATAGATCTATCAACAGGATTCGCGTTTACAATACCGCTGTAAATATTAGTTACCAAGCTACAGGGAAGTATGCCAGTGGTACAACTCAACGTAGAATATATTTTTCAGTTACTTGTATCCATATCGTAAAACATAAAATACATGTATTCTCATCCCGAAATATTTAGAGTTTAAAAGTGGGACTATATACTCACCATACTGTATTTTGTAGTAAAAATACATATAACATCATTGAACAAGTGTAGGGTTGGCCTCAGATTCACGAACCCTTAAAATCTTTTCTAAAAAGAGTTGCCCATGCCAGGACTCGAACCCGTGACCTCTCGCATACACAATATACACTTAAACCATCTGCTCCAGCTTACATTTCTGTTTTAATTCCAGGTTCTAAGCTTATATCCTATGTCCTCGTCACTTATCTCTTCCCTAATATATATCGGCCCAACTGAAAATAGGTTTCGGCCCAACATCATTTTAGTACTCGACCCAATAACACAATTCACACTCGGCCCAACGAACAAGACATGGCCCAACGTTACAAATTAAACCCGTTTAAAATTCTGGATCTCCTTAGGATGGTATAAATTCATTTGCAAGGAAACAATGAGTAGGAAACAAAAGCTTCAATCCCTTTTAGAGACACATGGTCCCATGACCCATTATCAATTACGACTTTGTTAAATCACAGATTTTCAAGAATTCAATTTCTTTTTAAGAGTGTTTCTATTATTATATAATGAAATTCTTGCATGAATATTACCACTTGTAATATTGAAAAAAAAAATACTAACGAGAATCATGTCTGTCTTCCTCTTCTTCGTTTATCATGGCAAAAGTAGAAGGTATGGCAGCCGTCTGTAACAACAACAGTAGGTTTACAATGGGATGGGTGGTGAAACAGGAAACTAGCGAGTAACCGATAGGGTGCTTGGCTTCGGTATTTGCAACAGTAGCAAGGTTAGCAGTTGAAAAAAAAAATGGGTGATCGAAGTGGGTTTGAACCGAAAGTGGTTATTGGGTTTGGTGATCGAGTTTAACCGATGGTGGTGATGTCATCTTAATGGTGTCTTCACAAAGGTGAGTTGGGTTTGAGAGGTGGTTAATGATGTCGGGTTCATGGTGAGGTATGGTGAACGAATAATAAACGAAGAGAAAATGGTGGCTCAAGGTGAATTAAGGGTGATGGATGGCTAGAGTGAAGATAATGTAATGGGTCTCACAAGAACAAACAGGAAGTTGTAGTGCTAATATTTCCATACTAAAATAAAATGATTTGGGTTTTGGTTGCACTCAAATAGAAAACGAAGTACACCGAAACGTATGATAGCAATCGGTGTTTGAATATAACAGTTTGATAGTAGTTTGGATATTAGTATTGGTGGGGTACTCGAAACGAATTAGAAACAGAAAAAGATAACGTGTTTTATCTATGATGATGCTAACTTGTTGATGATGATGAAGGTGTGGTTTGGTCGTTCAACAAAACGGGTGTCGAGTACTAGCAAGGATTTGCAGGTGATCATGGGTGATGGCGACGGTTTTCTTACAACACAGAAGAGGAAAAGATAGATAAAAATGGTGGTTGATGGTGAATAAGAAGGGAAAAGTTTAATAAGAGAATGTATCACCTATCATATATCTATTATATAAGTTAGATAGTTTATGATTGAAAAGGATACATTGCATAATAATTGAATCACGGGAGTGATTCTCTGTTTATCTTCTGCCGAAACAAATAATATGGACTTATATCTAAATTATACCTTTAATCATTTGTAATCATGTGTATACTCTGTATTTGTATTCTTGTATAATGTTATATATATATATTTATATATATATTTACTTTTGTATTATTTATATAAAGAAACAAAATAATATTCATTATATAAACCTTAGTATTTCATATTAATTTTAATAATAATAATGAAACTAATAGTAATGATAATAGTATTTGTTAATAATGTTTATAATAATATTATTGATACTAATAAATTGTATCTTTAAAAAAAAAAAAAAGACCTTATTTATAATAATTTTAATAAAAATAACACTTTTATTGATTATGAGAATAATGAAATTGTTAATAATAATATTAATAATAATATAATAATTTATATATATCAAGTTTCATTTTATGACATAATATTGTTAATACTAAGATTTATTTTAATGAAAGTATTTATATTAGTATAACAACTATATTTAAATTTCTCAGACATTCAGATTTAATTAAATGTCAATCAAACCAATCAACGAGTTCTAATATTGTTTACAAATAATCATAGATTATATATATACATATCTATATACACACAAACATTCGTGAATCGATGGGCACAGTCAAATGGTAATTTAATTACATGAATATAGATTTCCAAACTTTCTAGACTCAAAAATTTCAAATTTTGCTTATCGTGTCGGAACATGGAAAGATTAAGGTTTAAATTTGGTCGGAAATTTCTGGGTCGTTACAGTACCCACCCGTTAAAGAAATTTCGTCCCCGAAATTTGGTAGAGGTTGTCATAAATAACAATAGGAATGTTTTCATGATGAATATGAGGTCATAATGGAGTTTTATCATTATCGAGAGATATTAGATAAAAACGATTCGATCATGTGAAACGCACGAGTGAAGGTATCACAAAAGAGTGAAATGAGTAAATATGGAATTGTTTTAACCGATGACGTGATTATGATTGATTTCCGGATTTTAAGGGATTTAAAGAAAATCTTACGTAATAAGATTTGGTTATTCGGCGATTAGGATCTTCTTTGATTTACTGCGGAAATCTGTTCCGATTTTTTTTTTCTATCAGATACTTTACTATAAATCTACTCCTTCGTTTCCTCTTCCTGTCCTCGAATCAAGCGAACAATGGTCCGAAATTCATAGGTATGAAATTCAGAATGAACATAGCTAATGCTCATAGAAAGAAATGGTAATGGCACGATTTTGATTGGTCAAATTACCAGAATATTCCTGAAAAGTTAGAACTATCAGGGTGATGCGTTCTAATATGTTTGGAGATTGGTTAGAATGTAAAAGTCGTGTAACATGGCATATAATGATGGTACTGTGAATCATCACATTCCATTAGAAACTCAACATGACTTACTGTAATATAATGAAGTTGATCAAGTTTCATTATATTATACTAATTCATGCATCAGTTCCCAACACTGCTTCAGAACATTCCTATTTTAAACTCGAAGGTTTTAGAACTTAGTAACTAATACAGTTTCTTTTATGTTGTAATGCAGATGTTACGGAAAGATAAATGATCTCAGATAAGAATAGTTGTGAAAATATGTCCTGAAATATGGAGAATATGTATAACGAAAGATATGAAGATATCTTATAATATCTAAGATAAGATGATGATGATGAATATCATCTGGAAAGGTTTAGAATAAGGAGTAGGGTTCTTACTAACGGTTTCAGCAGGCACTGAATCGTTTGGTTTCTTTGAAGGCAGGTTCCATTCTTTGTGATTTATTCACAACCTCTTTCATACTTTTCTCAATCCATTTTCCTTCTCTTTTTATGAGCCTTACTAACTCACTGTACTTTATTGTCACACTTTTGACTGTTAAAGTCGTTTACAGTTTTTGCTGCTTCATCAGCATTTCAAGAATTATCTGTGGTTCAAGATGTTTTTCAGAACTTCATATTTGGAGTATGAAATTCTTAGGGATAAACGTTATAGGTATAACTGGAGAAGTTCTGCGAGATTTTCAGAATACCTATTGTTGATTCCACCAAAGGGATGACGAGCTGCTGGTACATCTGCTGATGATGTCGTGAAATATAAAAGATTCTCCAATAACGATGACGAAAAGATGATGTATATATATCGAGATGATAATAAGGCTAATCTTTCTGAGAAGTCGAAGTGAAGCTGTAACAATATTGGTTACTTTGAAAAGGAATTGTAAGGTTGTTTTTGCTAATGAATGATAAGGAATTCGACGCGGATACGTTTTAACTATAACTTCGGTTTTGAAAGTTTTTCAGGTGCATAACTGTATGCATAAATCTTTCTTCCGTAGACGAGGTGCGGCTGGTTCAACTTCCCGATCGAGGTGTTTTTAAAATCATGATAGGTTTGAACGCGGATTGTAATCATCAAGATACGAATGAGGTTTATGATGGATTCAAGTGGCAAACCTGAAGAATTATTTAGTTTCATATGTTATAATCAACATTTTAATTCATTTTGATTGTCCAAAGTTAGCAGTTCAATAGTCCGATAGCTCAATAATATATATAATTTAATATATAATATTCGAATTACTTAATACGTATCGTGACCCGTGTACCGGTCTCGGTGTCGATCACAACTCAAAGTATATATATATTTTGGAATCAACTCCAACCCTGTATAGCCAACTCCCACCTTCACATATAGAGTGTCTACGGTTGTTCCGAAATATATATATAGATGGGTCGATATGATAAGTCGAAACCTTGCATACGTGTCCCGTTATTTATAGTGCGTAAAAGTAAATAACAGAAATTAAATGACGATAAATAAAATTGCGAGAATATAATTTGCGATAAATTAAATGTTAATCAGTTAGCTGGGAACAGTTAGCCGGAACAGTTAGCGTGGAATCCTAACCAAATTTCAATTAGTTAATCCGTTTGTTTCTAACAAATTTTATTTTGTCCAATGTTTTCTTCGTTATGCCACTTGTTGGATTCGGATAGGTAAAAATCCAAATATGAAATTTGAATGGAAATGGTTATTCTGTGATGAACGGATACGTATATCGATAGTTGTAAGCAGGATGATCGTTGAATCAGATTCGAAGAATGTACAGTGTAACTTGTTAATGTGAATTCTCAATATTCCTCGGGTACTACCCACCCGTTAAAATATTTTCATCATTAACAGTTTGTACGAAAGAATTTTTAGTTACAATCTTTATGAAAATATACTTGCATATATATTTTCTTCAGATGTAATCATGGATTTAATGAGTCAATAAGATATCAAACTCATTTGATTTATCGTTAGTACTTAATTACATGATCTCTAAAACATTAGAGATTGCATAATTGCCATGTCAAACGAATATAAATGAGGTAGAACGATACGTAAAGCGAAGATAATCGATGTAGAACGATAGGTAGAACGAAGATAAATTAGATAGAACGATACGTAAAACGATGATTAAGCTCGAGGTACAGAATGAGATGTTGAGGCAGGTGATGTTGAAACTTGGGTTGTTGGTGGTACAGGTGTTGATGTTGGTGCCGGTGATGTTGCTGGAGCTGTTAAGTTTTGCACCATATTCTCCAAAACTACTACTCGAGCGCGAAGTTCGTTGACTTCTTCTACTAACCCTGGCCGGTTATTAGTGTGAGATGGAGGTTGGATATCTTCTCTAGTTCCGTTAATGGTAGCCTTAAGACGAAAAATTCTTGCAACGAGGGTATATACAGTATTGCGAACAGGTTCGCCGGTGAGCGGGTCGAGTACTCCGACATTAGGCGGTAGATTCGGCTCATGATATGGAGTACCTTCTTCATTTCTCCATAGAGTAAGTATTTCGTGAACCCATCCCCACTTTCTAAAGAAATCTCGGTAGTTGATCGGTTGATGCACTCCCGTCACACTATCTTCGGAGTCAGAGGAACTTTGTCGATTCGTGGAGGCCATCGTACGCGATAACAGAAAGATTTTTGGTATGAAAAGCTTAGTGAGAGCAATGAGAGTTGGATGGTATACTCAATGCATAATATGCATAAATATATATAGTACCAGGATTCCTTAAATCACGGAGAAATTTACGGAAAATATTAGGCAAAGTTTACCGTAATAGATACGCTAGAATATGAATTTGTCTATACGCTATCAATGCAGTAAATGCAATAAGACGTGTCTAGACTTAAGCAGGCAATTCCTAAAGATGATAAGCAGATAGTTTCCGACTAGGAATGATAAGCAAACTTTTTGTCATGCAGACACGGTCAAAGTCCAGACTCACTAATGTATCCTAACAACTACTAGTCAGACACACTAATGCAATGCCTGGTTCGCTAAGACCACCGCTCTGATACCATCTGTAGTAACCCGTCCTTATCCCCCTGGACGAAATTAACAACATCTGGTTCCATTGCGATGATCGACTCCAAGTAATGTTCTTAACACGAGAAAATGCACAGCGGAAGACTTAATTCGTACCTGAGAATGACATGCTTTAAAAAGTCAACATAAAGTTGGTGAGATATATAGGTTTGATGCTAGCAGCTTTATAACAATGGACCACAAGATTTCATATGTAAACATTTAAATAAAAATATTCTAAGTGGTTGAGCACTTGGTAACCATACTTAACATTTAATCACGTCGCATATTCCCTTTATTATGAAATCTTACTACACCGTACCAAGTGTAGTCACGAAACGAAGTACTGTGCAACCGTTGAATACTGGTCGTCCAGTCCGGTCGGGGTTGTCAGGCCCGATAGATCTATCAACAGGATTCGCGTTTACAATACCGCTGTAAATATTAGTTACCAAGCTACAGGGAAGTATGCCAGTGGTACAACTCAACGTAGAATATATTTTTCAGTTACTTGTATCCATATCGTAAAACATAAAATACATGTATTCTCATCCCGAAATATTTAGAGTTTAAAAGTGGGACTATATACTCACCATACTGTATTTTGTAGTAAAAATACATATAACATCATTGAACAAGTGTAGGGTTGGCCTCAGATTCACGAACCCTTAAAATCTTTTCTAAAAAGAGTTGCCCATGCCAGGACTCGAACCCGTGACCTCTCGCATACACAATATACACTTAAACCATCTGCTCCAGCTTACATTTCTGTTTTAATTCCAGGTTCTAAGCTTATATCCTATGTCCTCGTCACTTATCTCTTCCCTAATATATATCGGCCCAACTGAAAATAGGTTTCGGCCCAACATCATTTTAGTACTCGACCCAATAACACAATTCACACTCGGTCCAACGAACAAGACATGGCCCAACGTTACAAATTAAACCCGTTTAAAATTCTGGATCTCCTTAGGATGGTATAAATTCGTTTGCAAGGAAACAATGAGTAGGAAACAAAAGCTTCAATCCCTTTTAGAGACACATGGTCCCATGACCCATTATCAATTACGACTTTGTTAAATCACAGATTGTCAAGAATTCAATTTCTTTTTAAGAGTGTTTCTATTATTATATAATGAAATTCTTGCATGAATATTACCACTTGTAATATTGAAAAAAAAAATACTAACGAGAATCATGTCTGTCTTCCTCTTCTTCGTTTATCATGGCAAAAGTAGAAGGTATGGCAGCCGTCTGTAACAACAACAGTAGGTTTACAATGGGATGGGTGGTGAAACAGGAAACTAGCGAGTAACCGATAGGGTGCTTGGCTTCGGTATTTGCAACAGTAGCAAGGTTAGCAGTTGAAAAAAAAAAAATGGGTGATCGAAGTGGGTTTGAACCGAAAGTGGTTATTGGGTTTGGTGATCGAGTTTAACCGATGGTGGTGATGTCATCTTAATGGTGTCTTCACAAAGGTGAGTTGGGTTTGAGAGGTGGTTAATGATGTCGGGTTCATGGTGAGGTATGGTGAACGAATAATAAACGAAGAGAAAATGGTGGCTCAAGGTGAATTAAGGGTGATGGATGGCTAGAGTGAAGATAATGTAATGGGTCTCACAAGAACAAACAGGAAGTTGTAGTGCTAATATTTCCATACTAAAATAAAATGATTTGGGTTTTGGTTGCACTCAAATAGAAAACGAAGTACACCGAAACGTATGATAGCAATCGGTGTTTGAATATAACAGTTTGATAGTAGTTTGGATATTAGTATTGGTGGGGTACTCGAAACGAATTAGAAACAGAAAAAGATAACGTGTTTTATCTATGATGATGCTAACTTGTTGATGATGATGATGAAGGTGTGGTTTGGTCGTTCAACAAAACGGGTGTCGAGTACTAGCAAGGATTTGCAGGTGATCATGGGTGATGGCGACGGTTTTCTTACAACACAGAAGAGGAAAAGATAGATAAAAATGGTGGTTGATGGTGAATAAGAAGGGAAAAGTTTAATAAGAGAATGTATCACCTATCATATATCTATTATATAAGTTAGATAGTTTATGATTGAAAAGGATACATTGCATAATAATTGAATCACGGGAGTGATTCTCTGTTTATCTTCTGCCGACACAAATAATATGGACTTATATCTAAATTATACCTTTAATCATTTGTAATCATGTGTATACTCTGTATTTATATTCTTGTATAATGTTATATATATATATTTATATATATATTTACTTGTGTATTATTTATATAAAGAAACAAAATAATATTCATTATATAAACCTTAGTATTTCATATTAATTTTAATAATAATAATGAAACTAATAGTAATGATAATAGTATTTGTTAATAATGTTTATAATAATATTATTGATACTAATAAATTGTATCTTTAAAAAAAAAAAAAAGACATTATTTATAATAATTTTAATAAAAATAACACTTTTATTGATTATGAGAATAATGAAATTGTTAATAATAATATTAATAATAATAAAATAATTTATATATATCAAGTTTCATTTTATGACATAATATTGTTAATACTAAGATTTATTTTAATGAAAGTATTTATATTAGTATAACAACTATATTTAAATTTCTCAGACATTCAGATTTAATTAAATGTCAATCAAACCAATCAACGAGTTCTAATATTGTTTACAAATAATCATAGATTATATATATACATATCTATATACACACAAACATTCGTGAATTGATGGGCACAGTCAAATGGTAATTTAATTACATGAATATAGATTTCCAAACTTTCTAGACTCAAAAATTTCAAATTTTGCTTATCGTGTCGGAACATGGAAAGATTAAGGTTTAAATTTGGTCGGAAATTTCCGGGTCGTTACATTAAAGATATTACTTGAAGTCATTCATGACATATTTCAAAAGACGTTGCATTCGAGTCGTTGAGTTCATCAAGATTATTATTAAGTCAATTATAGTTAGATATATTATAAAATGGTATGCACGCCGTCAACTTTCGATGTAATGAAAGATTTTCTTTTCAAAAACGAATGCAATGTTTGTAAAATGTATCATATAGAGGTCAAGTACCTCGCGATGTAATCAACTGTTGTGAATCGTGTATAATCGATATGGACTTCGTTCGGATAGATTAGGAGGGGTCTTCACAGGTGGTATCAGAGTGGTGGTCTTAGCGAACCAGGTCTGCATTAGTGTGTATAACTGATAAGTCGTTAGGATGCATTAGTGAGTCTGGACTTCGACCGTGTCTGCATGTCAAAAGTTTTGCTTATCATTTCGCGTCAAAAATTACTTATTTATCATCCTTAAAGTCTAGACACGTCTTACTACCGCTATTGCATAGACAGTGTATAGATAAATTCATATCTTAGCATATCTGTTGTTGTTACTTTGCCTAACATATTCCGTAGATTCCTCCGAACTTATGGGATTTTAGTATTATATATGCATATGTAAAGTATGTATTGCAGGGTACTAATCTACATCCTATAATCTATTTCATATCAAAAATCCTTCATCTGATTGTACGGGATGAATCCCTCAACCAGTTCGAGTCCCTCGGATTCCGACAGCTATTCCGATAGTTATCCCGACAGTATTCCGAATGGATAGTCATCTAAACTTCAGAAGCAACGTCACCAGAATGAATCAACCAAGCATCCATCCCCAATTTATCTGATGGATTCGTAGTCGACTTAATCAATGAAGACGCGCAGAAGGCGATCCCTTCCACTAATAGAATTCACCTTTTGGCGAAGAACCTGAAGCACTTACCGGCGAACCTGTTCGTAACATCACTTTCACCCTCATTTCCCGAATATCTCACCACGACTATATCATAACTCAGATTCTAAACCTTATTCATCCGCTCGTTCCGACCGACAATCACCCCGGAGTAATCGAAGAAGTCAACGAACTTCGCGCTCAAGTAATCAATTTGGAGAACATGGTGCAAAACTTACCAGCTTCAACAACATTACAGGCACCAACAGTACTATCAGTAACAACACCAGTACTATCAAAAATCCATGCCTCAACATCTCATTCTGTACCTCAAGTATAATTATCGTTCCACGAATCGTTCTACATCATTTATCTTCGTTCGGCATGGCGATTATATAATCTCTAATGTTTTAGAGATTAGTTATTCTTATTCTAACGGTAAATCAAATGAGTCTAATATTATATTAACTCATTAAATCTATATTACATCTGAAGAAAATATATGTGTATATATGTTTTCATAAAGATTGTAATTAAAAATTCTTTCGTACAAACTGTTAATGATGAAAATATTTTAACGGGTAGGTAATACCCGAGGAATATTTAGATTTCACATTAATAAGTTACACTGTACATTCCTTGAATCTGATTCAACTGTTATTTACTATCCTACTTACAACCATAGCTATACGTATCCGTTCACCGCAGAATAACCATTTTCATTCAATTTCATATTTGGATTTTGACCTATCAGAATCCAACAAGTGGCATAATGAAGAAAACATTGGACAAATAAAATCTATTAGAAACAAACAATTTAACTATGAGAAGAATTTTGTTAAGAATCCATGCTAACAAAATCCTAGCTAACTGTTCTTAGCTAACTGTTAATTCCGTATTATATTTTATTTATCGCAATTTATTTTATCGCAATTTATATTCTCGTAATTTTATTTATCGTCATTTAATTTCTATTATTTACTTTACGCATTTAATTTATCGTCATTTAATTTCTGTTATTTATTTTACGCACTTTAAATATCGGAACACGTATACAAAGTTTTGACATATCATATCGACGCATCTATATATATTATTTGGAATCACCATAGACACTCTATATGCAGTAATGATCGAGTTCTCTATACAGGGTTGAGGTTGATTCTATAATAATATATATACTTTGAGTTGTGATCGAGTATGAGACATGTACACGGGTCACGATACGTATTAATTAATTCGTATATTATATATTAAATTATATATGAATATGAATTATTGAACTGTCAATTGTGGACTATCGACTGTGGACTAATAACATTGGACAATTAAAATGAATTAAAATATTGACTATAACATATAAAACTAAACAATTCTTCAAGTTTGACACTTGATTTCATCTTAAACCTCATTTGTATCTTGATAATTCTAATCTGCGTTCAAATCTTTCATAATTCTTGAAAACACCTCAATCGAAAGGATGAACCAACTGCACTTCATCCACGGAAGAAAATATTTATGCATATAGTTATGCACCTGGAAAAAAAAATACTCGGGACCTGAGTAAACTTTTAACACGCATCTGTGCTAGCTCCTTCGGCATTGTTATTACCGAAAATAACCATGCAATTCCTTTTCAAATTATCCGATTTTGTCACAGCTCCAACAAATCAGCATGGACTTTTCATTCAAACAAACCTTGTTGTAACTTTGATATATAAGAGTGCCCATTTATTGTTAACGGAGAACATTTATATTCTACCATATAACCATCAGCGTTTAATCATCTAAAAACACAATTCTCCTGAAACCACCTCGGATTGATAACCGATGATTCAGATATCGTAGCTTTAAATGTAGAGGAAACAGAAAAATTGTAGATGGTCTAAATAGCCAAGAGTTTGACGATAAAGAAGGGAGTGTTAGGAACGCTCGATAGAAAATTTGGTACTGAAAACAGATTGAGCAAACCATGAAGGAGATCTAGGTCAAATACAAGGACCATATCATATATTCAAAGAACCCAGGTAATTCTGGATCCGATGAAACCTTCAACGAATATCTTGCTCCGTACTCATGTTAAAATCTTGCGGAAAAATCTTTCTTCATCAACCATCGAACTTAGAAATTCCAAAATATCATCATCAATATCTTCGATATTTCTGAGGATATTTTCATAAATATTCTCATCCGAAATTATATACCTCCTCGTGCTTCCTGGGTATCATTATATTGGAAACATTCAATGGAAAATTTAGTACCGAAAAGCAGATTATGCGAAACTATGAAGAAAGCCGTAGACAAATCACAAAGAATAAGTTTGACTTTAAAGAATCCAAATGATTCAATGTCTGCTAAAGTCTTTAGTAAATATCTTGCTCCTTACTCTAAACCCTTGCAGACAATAGTTTCTATCATCCTCTGATCTTAGATATTCTGAGATATTATCGTATCTTTCATTATAAATATCCTCGATATTTCTGAACATATTTTCATGACTAATCTCAGCTGAAATCATTAATCCCTTCGTGCTATCAGTATTACATCATATAGAAACTGTTAGTTTCTATATTCTGTAAACTTTCGAGCTTAAAATATGAATGTTATTGAAGTAATGTTGGAAATTGATACATGAGTTAGTATAATATAATGACACTTGATCAACGTGATTATATTACAGTAAGTCATGCTGAGTTTCTAATGGGACATGATGATTCACAGTCCATAACGTCATCACGTGCCATGTTACATAACTCTTTCATTCTGATTAACTTCTGAACATATCAAGAAAATATATTCTTGATAGTTCTGTTCTCAGTGATTCTGGTAATTTGACAAATCAAATCGTGCGATTTTGTTCTTTCTCGTTTAGAACATTAACTTCATTCGAACCTCCATACCTATGAATTCTGGACCATTACTTGCGAAAAGGAAACAAAAGCATGAAGCTTCGATATAGAAAGGGGGTATAAATCGCAGCAAATCAGAGGGAGCATTAACTGTGAATGACAATGATTATAGAAGACGGAAGCTGAGACTCCGAAATATAAAAGAAAATATAAAACCCAACAACAACGTAGAAATTACAAACCGTGTATATCAATGTTTATCGCAACAAAAAGACACGGGAGAATTAAAAACACTATAACCTCATGTGCGAAGTAAAAGAAAGCAGATTCCTCCAGTGGAAGTTGGAAAAGGAGAATGATTGTTGCAAAAGTAAGGATAAGGACAAGGATCAGAACTGGATTAAGCATTTTCACAATATTTTGGATGAAGAAACTAAGAAAGAAAGTATAGGAATGGTGAGAATAATGGAACGGAAGTGTTTAAATTATAATGGAAAAATCAGATGTAGTAATTGAGGCAGATCCCCGTATTTAATTATAGAGATCTTAATTTTCTTATTCGCTGAAGATTCAAATCTTTTAGATTTCGAAGATTTTCTTTAAATCCCTTGAATTCCGGAATTCAACCCTAACTCTGACAAAAATTAAGATGAATCTTTACTTTCCTATTTCACTCTTTGGTGATAGCTTCGTTCGTGCTCTTCGAATAATCGAATTATTTTATATGTATTATTCAATAATGATAAAACTCTATTTATCAGCTCATCCTCGCCAGGAAAACATATTTATTGTTAACCATGACGACCTCACTCAAATTTCGGGACGAAATTTCTTTAACGGGTAGGTACTATGATGACCCGGGAATTTCCGACCAAATTTAAACTTAAATCTTTATATGATTTCGGCACGATAAGCAAAGTCTGTAAAGTTGAATCTCAAAATTTTTGAATTACTCCCATGTAATCAATTACCCTCTAACTATTCCCGACGATTCATGAACCATTGTGTGTAAATAAAGATATAAATATATATATATATATATATATATATATATATATATATATATATATATATACTAATTATTATAAATTAAAATATTCATCTTATATATAAAGATTATTACGCGTAAAGGATCACAGATGTTTTATTTTTGTTTGCTTTCCTCTCCCCTCCTTTTTCTTCTCTAACCCGTGAGACATGTCCATCATCAACAACCCTACAAATATTTTGATCAATTATAGGAACAATAAACCAATCAATTACTGAAAACACAGCCCCCTGATTACTGAAAAAAAAATCGAAATTATAAAACAGAAAAGAACAGACCCAAACTCAATATCACGACACCTTTACGGCCATAATCCAATTCCGAATCAATCTCCAAATTTTAAAAATGCAGAAGTGCTAGGAATCACCCACTCAAACTATCTGCAAAATCTCTTGTTCCAATTCTTTGTATTGAAATCGAATTTTTGAGTCAAAGTTTCATTGTAAAAAGTCAACAGGATGTTCTTCAAGCAAATTCGAATTCTCTGTTATAATTTAAGTTAAATTGAGGATTTGGGAAGTTTTCATAAATGATTTCTAACCTTTCTTATGTTGTAACAATTGTGTAAAACGCCATCAATTTCAAAATCAAATTTTTTTTTATTGCAGCGACGAGAGCAATATCTGCTGGGTTTCTTTTTTTTTTTTTTTTTGAATATCAAGTATATATATATTTTTTATTGTTTTTACTTTTATGGTTGTTTTCAAGTCTTAAAAACATCAATGAATTCGTTAGACTAGTTAATGGGTTGATCCTGGTCGATTTAATTTGAGAAGAAGAAGAACATGAGGCAGAAAAATAAAACAGGCTAAATATATTAACGAGTTAGATATAATCAGTAAAGCAAGTAGCGGATGGATGGTTTGGGTGTGTTGTTTGTGGGCGAGGGTTCAAGGGTTCGAGCCTTGCAATGGCCTATTCTTTTTATTACTTCCTTATAAGGTAGTTACTAGCATATTATTATTATTATTATTATTATTATTATTATTATTATTATTATTATTATTATTATTATTATTATTATTATTATTATTATTATTATTATTATTATTATTATTATTATTATTATTATTATTATTATTATTGTTATCATTATTATTGTTTTTATTATTCTTGTTATTATGATTATTATGATTATGATTATTATTCATATTATGATTATAATTATTACCATATTTATATTTATAATTATTATAATTAGTATTAGTTTTAGAATTATAATTATCACAATTATTAATATTATCATAATTATAATTATCATAATAAGTATTATTATTATTATTATTGTTATAAACATTATTAATACGTTGATTATGGTTAATTTTATCATTTTTGTATTATGACTATTGTTACTAATGTATGTATTAATATTATTATGACTAGGGTTATTATTATTATTATGGAATATAATACAAGTTATTATTTTTCTCATTAAAATTAATACTAGTATCACTTTTGTAACTATTAGTATTATTAATCTTATAATTAGATAAAAGTATCATTATTAACAATATCATTACTATTATTAAAATTATCATTTTTAATGAAGTTAGTATTAGCATTATTATTATTCTTAGTAAAACGTTAATATCAAAACCATCATTTTTAAACAAATAAATAATTTGAATATAAAAACATACTTATTATACATACTACAATTATATTAATAAACCATATAACTATATATAAAGCATATTAACCTTATAAAAACTTATATACAACAAATTAGGTATTTTCCAGACATAGACATATTAATATAACTATATAAATAATAATCATTTTCAAATATATATATATATAAACAAAATATATAATATATAAGGTTCTAAGATATGAAATTGTTCGATTACAAGTATATATTTTGATGTATATATACGAATGATATAGGTTCGTGAATCCGAGGTCAACCCTGCATTGTTCAAAGTCGTCATATGTATTTTTACTACAAAATACAGTACTGTGAGTTTCATTTGCCTTTTTACCCTTTATATTTTTTGGCTGAGAATACATGCGCTGCTTTTATAACTGTTTTACGAAATAGACACGAGTAAATGAAACTACATTCTATGGTTGAATTATCGAAATCGAATATGCCCCTTTTTATTAAGTCTGGTAATCTAAGAATTAGGGAACAGACACCCTAATTGACGCGAACTCTAAAGATAGATCTATCGGGCCCAACAAGCCCCATCCAAAGTACCGGATGCTTTAGTACTTCGAAATTTATATCATGTCCGAAGGAGGATCCCGAAATGATGGGGATATTCTTATATGCATATTGTGAATGTCAGTTACCAGGTGTTCAATCCATATGAATGGTATTTTTGTCTCTATGCATGGGACGTATGTTTATGAGAAATAGAAATATGAAATCTTGTGGTCTATTAAAATTATGAAATGATTATTTATGTTAAACTAATGAACTCACCAACCTTTTGGTTGACACTTTAAAGCATGTTTATTCTCAGGTATGAAAGAAGTCTTCCGCTGTGTAATTGCTCATTTTAAAGATATTACTTGGAGTCATTCATGACATATTTCAAAAGACGTTGCATTCGAGTCGTTGAGTTCATCAAGATTATTATTAAGTCAATTATAGTTAGATATATTATAAAATGGTATGCACGCCGTCAACTTTCGATGTAATGAAAGATTGTCTTTTCAAAAACGAATGCAATGTTTGTAAAATGTATCATATAGAGGTCAAGTACCTCGCGATGTAATCAACTGTTGTGAATCGTTTATAATCGATATGGACTTCGTCCGGATGGATTAGGAGGGGTCTTCTCATAATGCGTATACTCAAGTGCTTCCTACCAAAATTTTCTTCGAATCACTTCATATTCCGTACTTTAATATTGTAGCTTCTGCATGATTTGCTTCAATATAATCACACTGGCCTGGCGTCATTATATTGTACTAAATCGTACGTTCATTCCAATATCACTCCATATGGTCAATGTAACGTGATCACTTCAAGTTCTACTCAATTTCATCTAACGGTGCTTTATCTATACTATCTCAAAACAAAATCTACATAATTAATCTCACAATTTCTCGGTGTGGGTGCATAGGTTCCGTAGGTCATGCATCAATGCCTAAATGTCTCAAAATTTCTTCAAAATGTTTGGGTTCAGGCAATGTCGTTAGGTTCCTTTTTAGAAATTCAATCTGGGTCTCGTGTCGGGTTGTACGTGTAGCAAGTAGTAATATGATATGTCTTGAGGCGACTCCCAAGTCTTTGGGTATGGCTGAGCATCAGTAGGAGATACTCTGACCTTGTGAAAGGAGATGCCTTCCCGACTTCTCCAATGCCTAAGAGTGTTAGGGACCTAAGTCCAGAAGTGTCGTTAGATCGTCGAGCAGTGGTGAAGGATGAAAGAGATAAGTGACGATCATGAAAGAGTAACGGGATATGGGTCAACTTGTGGAAATTGAACAACCTTCTAATGTTCATACGTTGTACGTGGATAATTAGGGTGAGCTCGGGGGGTAAGGCGATGTGCGGTTACTCCGGCAAGTCCTCAAATATCTCCTCATTCGAGAATCAACTTTAGTGGGCGTGCAATCCGAGGGGTACTCTTCCTAGATTGCGTGAAGTAATGTTTCGATCTCTGGGACAGTGGATTGGTAGTAACAGGTGGATTACAATACTAGTCCTTAGGATTAGACGAGTGGGAAAAGGGTTCAGAAAAACATCTGAACTAGGAAAGATAAATTTTCTAGGTCGGTACAGCGAATAGCAGACATGTAGCGAGAACGTAATCAGGCATAATAACTACAACAGCCTAGATTGTCTACAACAGTACATAGCATGACAATAATAACAGTATCAAACAAAAGTATCATGCAAAAAGCAGATAATAGCATGCAGTAGTGAGAATAAGCAGTAGCATACAACAAGATCATATAGCAGTAAAAGTAAGCAGTAGCATGCAGCAGTTCCGCAGAAACAAGTAAACGAGCAAGTTATAGATTAGTCCTATTAGTGAATCCTACTCGACTCGGTCAAGACGCACTAATGAAACCTAATTCCCTACAACCAATGCTCTGATACCAAATGTGATGCCTCGTACAAAATCAACGTGTACGGATCATCAACAACAGGTCCATTACACGGTACAATACTACATGCTATTTTAAAACAAGTTTTGCATTCATGAAAAGGTGATGTCTTTACTAACGTCAAATGTTTTACAAAGATAATGTGCTTCTACGAATAGAAAGCATTAACATAAGTACGTGACACAAGGGTCATTACAAAGCCATTGTTCAAATGTAACATTAGTTGTGAATGCAAAGTAAAAGTCCATGATTGAGACATCTCTAAACAGTGCAGCAGAAGTCTAACACAGCGAGTTTGTAACAGCAAATCTATAGCACAAAGACATAACAACAAGTCTAATAACGGAAGCAACAACGTCTAAGCACCTGAGAAATACATGCTTAAAAAGTCAACACGAATGGAGCTATAGTTTGTTTGTAATCAGTAATGTAATGTAGACCACGAGATTTAAGTGCTTCAACCAGCAATTCAAATCAGTATTTCAAATCAGTATGATAAAGTATATGCTTATCCGTGGGCACCCGATAACTAACTTAACAAGTAATACATCACCCCCTAAAAGTGCACTTGGCGAGTGCGTATGTTTACGAAGTATTAAACAATCATTGAATGCTAGTGCGACTAGCTCGAGTGGGGATGTCAAAACCTATGGATCCATATCTAAGATTCGCGTTCACCGGTTCATAAACCAATGACTAAATGTTACCGAGCTAAGGGGAATCTTTGTGCCGTTATGTCACCCACGCATATATAAAGTTTAAGTACTCGTGTCTAGTATGTAAAACATAAAATGTGCATGTATTCTCAGTCCCAAAAATAGTAAAGTAAAAAGGAAAGCTATAACTCACAGTGAATGTGCGGTAAAAGTCGCTATGAAAAGCATGCAAGTAGTAAGTCGGTCCGAAAGGTCCTCAACCTAAGTCAAAGGTTACTAAGTTAGTATATTGTCCCCAAAAGTTTAAAAGTGAATAAGTTAAGTGTTAAGTATCATCATCATCATCATCATCATTCGTAAAAGATAAAGAAAGTTTTCAACAAGAATAGAGATCGAAAAAAGGCTAACTTCGAACAGCTTCTACGACCTCTATACAAACCAAAATGATGCGTGGTCAGTGGTCAAGGCTCCGTATGTGAGTCCTTGTATCGCTGTCCAATTTTCCGATCCTAACTCGACGTCGTTTGACTGTGGCAACGGTTCAAGCGCGAGTAGGTCAGAATTTTCAGCACGTCGTTACAAAGGCGTAGTGATTTTCGGAAGGCTATAAATCCTAAACCGTATATAGGAATTATGCGAGTCTTGAACAAAAATCATCTACTCGAACCTAACTATCTGAAAATCAATTTTGCAGAAGTCCCAGGAGTCTGATCAGACCCCAAAAAACAGCAAAAAAGTGCTCCGGTGGATTTCTTGGTGCTTGATGCTCATCACGGTTCTCATCCTTGATGCGTGTAAGCTTCAAGTGTACAACTCTTTGATGTTTTAGCATCACTTTGACCAAGTTTCAACCATCAACACACAACTAAGACTAAAAGCTAACATTCTACAAGTTTTGAACATCAAGATTGTCTCTTTATTGCATAAACACAATAAAGCTTCAACCTTTGTCCTTTTGACACAAGTTTATGCATATTCATCATATGAGATGATGAAGACTTGATTTTTATTACCATAAAAATCATAAAAAGTTCCAAGTAAGTGAGATCTATAATAATAACTTAGATCTTCAAGTATTAAGAAACCCTAAGCTAGAAAGCTTGGATCTTTACAAGATTAATGAGACCATGAGCTAGAATGCTAAGATCTAGTAAAAGTAATGAGACCATAAACTTAAAAAGCTTAGATCTAAACAAAATAATGAAACCCTAAGCTAGAAAGCTTAGATCTTTAAAGTTCTTGAAGATCCTTAAAGCAAAATGCTAGATCTACAAGTTACATGAAGATCATAAACACAAGTTTTGATCTTTTAACAAAATAAAGTGATCTTAAGCTTCAAAACTTAGATCCAACAAAGTAATGAAGATTCAAAGCAAAAAAAGCTTGAATATTTCATGTACTTGAAGAATTCAAATCAAAGTTTGAATCTACAAGATATAACAAGATCAAAAAGCTAAAAATCTTGATCCTTTGATGATGATGATGTCAAAATTAAAGAAGAAAAAGAAGAAGAAATAAAATTCAAGAACTTACAATTTTAGTGTGAGAAAGACTAGAGAGAGAATTAGAGAGTAAGTGTGTGTAAAATTAGAATGAAATCAAGTGTGAAATAAAGAATGAGGCTTGATATTTATAGTGGTGGAGGTGGTGGTGGGTGTCTCCAAACTGTAGGCATCATGGGGGACAAGGGGGGACAACTTTTTGCTTTTTGCATGGTGGTGGTCTAAAGGTGGTGCTTGTTGTTGGGATCCCATGCAACATGTGTAGTAATGGTTAACAAAAATGCTAGTATGTTGGTTCATATTAATGGGTTTTTTTCCTACATCTTAATGGATCAAAAATCCATTAAAGTTGGGCTAATTTAATGGTCCATTAACTAGAGTAGGGTGGGCTTAAGTCCATTAAGGTAAAAAGTCTAATAAGACTAACTAGTGTGCATTAGTAAATTACTAAGCGTAATTAAGCAACCAATAAGCTAAGTAATTATCATTAGAAAATAACAATTAATATTACGTAGTCATAATAGTCCAATTTTGACAAAAGTTAAACGCGTACCAAGTACGTAGCTCGCTTTAAACGTCAAGTGACACTAACGGTCGTAAAAGCATTCGAGGATCAAGTTAAGTGATTAAACACTTAATAGCACATTGTAAGGTATTAACGGAAGTAATTAATCATGAATAAAGATCCCAGAGCATAAACTAGCTCAGTACGCACAAATACGCAGTTTCGTGAAAGTATAGAGCACAAAAATATAAGTCGAAAAAGACGGGTCGTTACAAAAAACGGTCTTGGCAAACGGCTTGCCAAACCCCTTGCCAAACTGCTTGCCAAACAGCCTGCCAGGGGTTTTTCAGTAATTTAATTACAATTTTGCCACCAAGCATTTCCTATAAATGGGGGCTTCATCCCACCATTTCAACACACCAATTCTTCACTTCTTTCTCAAAATATCTCTCTATAGTCGCTCTCTCGTGATCTATAGGAGATTAGTTCTCTCTCTACTTTCTCTCTAGATTCGAGAAAGAAAAGAACAGAGATTAGGAAAATAATTATCTCTCTATTGTCGCTCTCTAGTGATCAATAGGACATTAGTATGTAGTTAGTAGTAGAAGCTATCAAGCATTGTAATGCTATGGATATTATGAAGAAATACAAGTGTTATTCTGTCGACATTATTCGGTAACATCTATCCTTTCTTTTATTAATTTATTATAATATTCTTGTTTGATATTTGTGATTTATTAATATTAGAAATGCTTGTTGCCATGATGTGTCAGTAATTGCTTGATTGTTCGCCATGATTTAATAATGTTAGTTAGGGATGATTATCGTTTCGTACTCGCTTTCTGTCTATGATATTAAACCTCGTTATTATCACCCTTCCACCAATAAACGTGATTAAAACCTTTTATAAAGTCGACAATTATTAGGTAATTAATTATCTGTATTTATACATTGGTCAAGGTATGAACCCATAGGAAATACTATAAGGTACATGGGGAATTACCGTAGGACCAGATCAAGACATTGGTCAAGAGTATAAGACTCTAGGAAACACTGTCCAACAGTAGAGTACAGTGTTGATGTACTGTAGGACCACTTGGGCATGGTCAAGGTTAGAAGCTATGGAACCACTATAGGTCTAGTACATGGTGGATAACTAAGAGATTTATTGGGTAGATTTAAGTAAGGGCTGGTTTAAGTCATAAATGGGAGTTTAACGCACTACAATACAAACTAAGCTTATAAATCTTTAAGGATGACTGAGAACTATCAGATGTTCTAATTTGTCTACAAACCCTTAGATTTTACCAAACCATTGACAGAAAGGAATTCGAAACACAATCATAGCCACTCACTTGGGTGATACACTAAGGTGTTAAGAAAGGTTGGATATTCTATATATATGGCTATGCCCACTTTATTCGTGCACCCAAGGTATGCACTGCATCCAAGATGGGCTGCTTGTATCCTTAAACAGGATAAAGCGTCAGGAGTTGAGCATAATTCATCCGATCAGAATCACGATAGCCTAGTTCCTCGTGACATGCTAATCGAGAAATCAATTAGTAGGGAATCTAGCGTTTACACCAAGGTATATCTATCTAATGAGTGTCTCGCAATCATCTTGACACTAGGTTATCTTAAATCATGGTGAACCACGTCTTCTTTGTCCTTGGTTGTTGCATGCTAGCTAGCTTATTTTAATTATATTGCTCTAATATTTTAAATACAATTATAAATCAAATCAACCCAACTATTGCCCTTACACAATTTGATATTCCGGATAAAAGTGGTGTCTAGAATAAACTGGTTGGACTTGGTTGTTGGATTTTCCGAACAGTCGCCAATTTATTGGGACCAAAAGGATCATGCCTCTCCACACAAGGTGTACCTGGACACTAATCTTGGATACTAAATTATGTAGAAACCCCATCTTAATTACTAAATTATCTAGATAAGCTCCGTTTCAAATTCGACCGCTCAAGGAACGACCCTAGGTCATATTTTCCCTTGCTAACCCATAAGAAGGAATAATAGTTTTAGGCCCAGTATATATAAAATAAACAATCAAATTCTTCTGTTGATATCCTGAATTGATGTTTTGGGACCTAACGACACCGCATAAATAAACCGTCCGATTCGGGCATATCAGTACACTATGGGTTGACATAGTGTGACCTATATGTATACTTAAGATGACCTATTTGACTAGGTTACATTGTTTGGTCGAGATTGTTCGACTACTGTACGATTTTACTAAGAGATATTTCAGTGCTTTTGCTAAGGTGAGTCTACAGTCCCTACTACATTTTACAGGGATGAGATAACATGCTTTTTTCAAATGTTTTACATATTAGGCACGAGTAACTTAAACATATACATATGAGTTCAGATCAAAAATCCCTTAGCTTAATTATATTAATTAATTTACGTAAGCTCGACTTATAGGGACGGTACCGTTAGGTTTGACAAACCTCGCTTCAACCTACGAGGTGCTTATTCTGTTGTAACTTGTACACTTGATCGGTGTATGCTTAGAAAGGGTAAAAGGAAGATGTGTAGCGCTTTAGCTATCCTCGGGGTTAAAGATTTATAATCAAGTGCTCGTGCTTATGTATAGTTTTTACGATGCATTTCAGAAATCTTGTGGCCTAACTTATGAAATGTTTTACTAAACCTGTAGATTCACTCAACATTTTCGTTGACGTTTTGATGTTTTTATCTCAGGTCCATAGAGGTATTGCTTTCGCTTTGCAGAGTTGTCATGGTTGCTTGTTAGCTGCTAGTACTGGATGTTGTCCAGCATGTTTTCGTCATGAAGTATTTTAAGAACATATATTCGCATTAAAAACTGTCGTTTCAAATAATGTTTTAGTTTACTTAAGTTAGTCGTTTATGTCAACTACTTTTCAGATATATTTCTTTTAATAAATGACTTTGTTTTGGTATTTAATGCGAATACTTTTTCGGAAACGTCACATATAGAGGGCGTGACCATTAAACTGTCGGACCAAAGTTAATACACCGTTAGTGTAGTGACCCGAACTTTTCCATGTTTATATATATTAAATTAAATTATTATTTATATGATTAGGTGTTTCCAACATGTTAAGCAATCAAACTTGTTAAGACTTGATTAATTGAAATAGGTTTCATATAGACAATTGACCACCCAAGTTGACCGGTAATTCACGAACGTTAAAACTTGTAAAAACTATATGATGACATATATATGATTATATATATAGTTAACATGATATTATGATAAGTAAGTATCTCATTAGGTATTTTAACAATGAGTTATATACATAAAATTGAGTTTATTGAATTAAGAAACTCTTAAACGATATATATATATATAACGATTATCGTTATAACAACGTCTTACTAAATACATATGAATCATATTAAGATATTGATACACTATGTTTAATCATGATAAATGATAAGTAAACATGTCATTAAGTGTATTAACAATAAACTACATATGTAAAAACAAGACTACTAACTTAATGATTTCGAAACGAGACATATATGTAACGATTATCTTTGTAACAACATTTAACTATATATATATCATACTAAGATATATTAATATATCATAATACCATGATAATGTAATAATTTAATATCTCTTTAGATATAATAAACAATGAGTTAACAACATTTAACAAGATCGTTAACTTAAAGGTTTCAAAACAACATTTACATGTAACGACTAACGATGACTTAACGACTCAGTTAAAATGTATATACATGTAGTGTTTTAATATGTATTCATACACTTTTGAAAGACTTCAAGACACTTATCAAAATACTTCTACTTAACAAAAATGCTTACAATTACATCCTCGTTCAGTTTCATCAACAATTCTACTCGTATGCACCCGTATTCGTACTCGTACAATACACAGCTTTTAGATGTATGTAATATTGGTATATACACTCCAATGATAAGATCTTAGCAGTCCATGTGAGTCACCTAACACATGTGGGAACCATCATTTGACAACTAGCATGAAATATCTCATAAAATTACAAAAATATTAGTAATCATTCATGACTTATTTACATGTAAACAAAATTACACATCCTTTATATCTAATCCATATACCAACGACCAAAAACACCTATAAACACTTTTATTCTTCAATTTTCTTCATCTAATTAATCTCTATCAAGTTCTATCATCATGTTCTAAGTGTTCTTCATAAATTCTATAAGTTCTAGTTTCATAAAATCAAGAATACTTCCAAGTTTGCTAACTTACTTCCAATCTTGTAAAGTGATCATCCAACCTCAAGAAATCTTTCTTATTTACAGTAAGATATCTTTCTAATACAAGTTAATACTCATATTCAAACTTTGATTCAATTTCTATAACTATAACAATCTTATTTCGAGTGGAAATCTTACTTGAACTTGTTTTCGTGTCATGATTCTGCTTCAAGAACTTTCAAGCCATTCAAGGATCCTTTGAAGCTAGATCTATTTTTCTCATTTCCAGTAGGTTTATCCACAAAACCTGAGGTAGTAATGATGTTCATAACATCATTCGATTCATATATATAAAACTACCTTATTCGAAGGTTTAAACTTGAAATCACTAGAACATAGTTTAGTTAATTCTAAACTTGTTCGCAAATAAAAGTTAATCCTTCGAACTTGACATTTAAAATCAACTAAACACATGTTCTATATCTATATGATATGCTAACTTAATGATTTAAAACCTGGAAACACGAAAAACACCGTAAAACCGGACATACGCCGTCGTAGTAACACTGCGGGCTGTTTTGGGTTTGATAATTAAAAACTTTGATTTAAAAGTTGTTCTTATGGTAAAATGATTTTTCTTATGAACATGAAACTATATCCAAAAATCATGGTTAAACTCAAAGTGGAAGTATGTTTTTCAAAATGGTCATCAAGACGTCGTTCTTTCGACTGAAATGACTACCTCTTACAAAAACGACTTGTAACTTATATTTACGACTATAAACCTATGCTTTTCCTGTTTAGATTCATAAAATAGAGTTCAATATGAAACCATAGCAATTTGATTCACTCAAAACGGATTTAAAACGAAGAAGTTATGGGTAAAACAAGATTGGATATTTTTTGATTATTGTAGCTACGAGAAATATTGTAACAATTCTATACAAATTATATCCTAGCTAACTTATATTGTATTACATGTATTCTAATATATTATGTAATCTTGGGATACCATAGACACGTATGCAAATATTTTGACATATCATATCGACCCATGTATATATATTTTTTGGAACAACCATAGACACTCTATATGCAGTAATGTTGGAGTTAGCTATACAGGGTTGAGGTTGATTCTAAAAATATATATACTTTGAGTTGTGATCTAGCCTGAGACGTGTATACACTGGGTCGTGGATTGATTCAAGATAATATATATCGATTTATTTCTGTACATCTAACTATGGACAACTAGTTGTAGGTTACTAATGAGGACAGCTGACTTAATAAACTTAAAACAGTAAAACGTATTAAAAATGTTGTAAATATATTTTGAACATACTTTGATATATATGTACATATTTGTTATAGGTTCGTGAATCGACCAGTGGCCAAGTCATACTTCCCGACGAAGTAAAAATCTGTGAAAGTGAGTTATAGTCCCACTTTTAAAAACAAATATTTTGAGATGATAATACATGCAATTTTATAAATGTTTTACGAAATAGACACAAGTAAATAAAACTACATTATATGAGTGAATGATCGAAGCCGAATATGCCCTTTTTTAGCTTGGTAGCCTAAGAATTTGGGAACAGACCCCCAAATTGACGCGAATCCTAAAGATAGATCTATCGGGCCCAACAAGCCCCATTCTGGAATTTGGAATGCTTTAGTACTTTGAAATTATCATGTCCGATGGGTGTCCTGGAATGATGGGGATATTCTATATGCATCTTGTTAATGTCGGTTACCAGGTATTCACCGTATGAATGATTTTTATCTCTATGTATGGGATGTATGGAAATATGAAATCTTGTGGTCTATTATTATGATTTGATAATATATAGGTTAAACCTATAACTCACCAACATTTTTTTGACGTTTTAAGCATGTTTATTCTCAGGTGATTATTAAGAGCTTCCGCTGTTGCATACTAAAATAAGGACAAGATTTGGAGTCCATGCTTGTATGATATTATGTAAAAACTGCATTCAAGAAACTTATTTTTGATGTAATATATTCTTATTGTAAACCATTATGTAATGGTCGTGTGTAAATGGTATATTTTAGATTATCATTATTTGATAATCTACTTAATGATTTTTAAACCTTTATAGATAGAATAAAGGTTAGGGTTATTTTAAAAATGAATGCAGTCTTTGAAAAACGTCTCATATAGAGGTCAAAACCTCGCGACGAAATCAATTAATATGGAGCGTTTATAATCAATATGAACGGGACATTTCAGTTGGTATCCGAGCGTTGGTCTTAGAGAACCAGAAATTTGCATTAGTGTGTCTTATCGAGTTTGTTAGGATACATTAGTGAGTCTGGACTTTGACCGTGTTTTCTTTAAAAACGATTGCTTAACACTTTTGTTGGAAACTATATATTATTAACATGTAAATATTATGTGATATATTAACCTCTTAATGTGTTTGATATTGTGTGATAGATGTCTACCACTAGTACAAATCCCATCGATTCACCTAATAATAATGAAGTGTCGAATACATTTTGGGAAGATTCACAAATTCCCGAAGAAGAACCGGAAGATGAGGAACCGGAAGAGGAGGAACCGGAAGAGAAGGAACCGGAAGAATAGGAACCAGAAGAGGAGGAACCGGAAGAAGAAGAGGTTTCGGAGGAAGAAATATTGATACCTATAGTAAATCGATTAAATAAAAGAAAATCCTCAACCAACGGACCAAAGTTAATAATGGGCAATGGTGTTTCCGCCGAGGAAGCAAAATATTGGGAAGATTACCAATTTTTTGATAAAATCGGATCCCGATGAGGATTTCGATGATGTTATAGAAATTACCTCGACCCAATTTAATATAGCAAAAGAAAATAATAAGGGAAAAGGTATAAAAATAGAGAAACCTGATTCCAACCCCGATGAACTTTATATGTATCGGCAACGTCCGTATTTCCTAAATTGTAACAATAACCCGGAAACCTCTAAACCACCGGTTTTTCTAAACCATTGTGGAAAACGACGGCTCGTATTAGAGGAGCACCATATATCCCTAGAAAATTAGGAAAACGAACCAAGTCCGAAGAAGAAGAAACCAGTGATTCAGATTAGAGGGTTGTAATCATGTTGTGTATTATATGTAATGTAGTGTGCTTGTACTTTTATGTTCTATGTAAAAAAATTGCTTGTATTGTTTGTTAATTATCTTTTACGAATCTAATCCTTGTCTATTTTACAGTATAAAAACACAAAATGGACGTTAAGGATAGATAACCAAAAAATTTAGAAGACCTACCAGGAGATATGATTGATGAAATCTTGTCTAGAGTCGGGCAGAATTCATCAGCACAATTAGTTACAGCAAAATTAGTTTGTCAAACGTTTGAAAGACATTCCAGGCATGCCTTAGTATATAAAAGGCTTTCCTTTGAAAGATGGGGTATATCACATTAGGGAGACTTTAAGTTACGCCAAGTTTTCTTTAAGACATTTAATACGAGAAACCTATATGCAATTTTACGATACGGGTTACGAACCTATATTGACTCAACATATCCCAACATAGGATTTCTTGAGTTAGAAAGAGCTTCTAACATGCAACATAAAGAAGCATGTTATACTTACGGGTTAGTGATGTTCGCTTATTACCAAAGTGAGAAAAAGAATATCGGGTTACATCTTTTAAATAAAACCTTTCCACAAGTGACGGACTCAGTAGTTGGGGTAAGAAACAAGTTTTTTAGATTGCTACGAGGCTGTTGGGCATTACGAAACTCTCGTCCTTTTGACGACATTACAACATGCTGCCTAGCCAATGGTCATAACGGTTACTTTCCACAAGACCAAGGATGGGAAGTCGTCTTAGTAAAACCTGAATGCATGACTTGTTTATGGACTTATGAATTACGTGTCTTTATTTCTTTTGCTGAACAACTTGCGTATTAAGTAGAATAGCCTTTATAGCTGCTGAGTAGCAAAGATATTATGTGCTATATTTCATCCTATATGTATAATAGTGGTATTGTAAGTTTGTAAAATATTGTATAAAGATTTGAACGCGAAATATTATTGTAATAAGTTTTTCATATAGAAGTGTAGTAGTTGAGTTGTATAGTAGCTAGTAAGTATGAACTTAACGGGTAGGTATTACCCGAATTAAAACTATAAAATGCTAATATGAAGAAAAAGCTTTTATAAATAAGTTCATATAATGCTACGAGATACTATTGACTACTCTTAAATTCTATATGATTAACTCAATTCTTTTGGCTATTTTTAAAGGAAATGGCACCGGTGACTCGTCAGAATTTGAACATGAGCGAGGAAGACTTTCGTGTTTTCCTTGCTGCGAACATAGCCGCAGTAGAGGCTGCAATGCAAAATAACAATAACTCTGGATCTAGCAGTGGAACTAATTCCACAACAAATCGTATAGGATGCTCCTACAAAGAATTCACTGCCTGCAAACCTTTGGAATTTGATGGAACCGAAGGACCAATTGGACTGAAACGGTGGACCGAGAAAGTTGAATCGGTGTTTGCCATAAGTAAGTGTACTGAAGAGGACAAAGTTAAGTACGCTACGTATACCTTCACAGGTACTGCGTTAACGTGGTGGAACACCTATCTTGAATAGGTAGGACAAAATGCTACTTACGCACTACCGTGGTCGGCATTCAAGCAATTGATGAACGAGCAGTACCGTCCTAGAAACGAAGTCAATAAGCTCAAGGTAGAACTTAGGGAGTTACGAACACAAGGGTTCGACATTATCACATATGAACGACGATTCACAGAGTTGTGCCTATTGTGTCCGGGAGCGTTCGAAGATGAAGAAGAGAAGATCAACGTATTTGTAAAAGGGTTACCACTAAGGATTCAAGAAGACGTGAGTTCACACGAGCCCGCTTCCATACAAAAGGCAAGTCGAATGGCTCATAAACTCATAAATCAGATTGAGGGAAGAATTAAAGAGCAGGCGGCCAAAGAAGCCAACACGAAACAACTCAAGAGAAAGTGGGAAGAAACCAGTGACAAGGGTCACCAATACAATAACAACAACAACCACAACCATAATCACAATAATAATCATAACAACCGTAACAACAATCGCAACAATAACCGCAATCCCAACAATAACTACAACAAACATCTCAACAACAACAACAACAACTACAACAACCGTTCCAACAACAATAACAATCCCAACAACAACCTCAATAACAACAACGGTAACAAAAATAAAAAATGCCAAAGGTGTGAAGAGTGTAGTGACCCGAACTTTTCCATGTTTATATATATTAATTGAGATTGATATTTACATGATTAAATGTTTCCAACATGTTAAGCAATCAAATTTGTTAAGACTTGATTAATTGAAATAGGTTTCATATAGACAATTGACCACCCAAGTTGACCGGTGATTCACGAACGTTAAAACTTGTAAAAACTATATGATGACATATATATGGATATATATATAGTTAACATGATATTATGATAAGTAAACATATCATTAAGTATATTAACAATGAACTACATATGTAAAAACAAGACTATTAACTTAATGATTTTTAAACGAGACATATATGTAACGATTATCGTTGTAAAGACATTTAATGTATATATATATATCATATTAAGAGATATTCATACATGATAATATCATGATAATATAATAATTTAAAATCTCATTTGATATTATAAACATTGGGTTAACAACATTTAACAAGATCGTTAACCTAAAGGTTTCAAAACAACACTTACATGTAACGACTAACGATGACTTAACGACTCAGTTAAAATGTATATACATGTAGTGTTTTAATATGTATTCATACACTTTTGAAAGACTTCAAGACACTTATCAAAATACTTCTACTTAGCAAAAATGCTTACAATTAGATCCTCGTTCAGTTTCATCAACAATTCTACTCGTATGCACCCGTATTCGTACTCGTACAATACACAGCTTTTAGATGTATGTACTATTGGTATATACACTCCAATGATCAGCTCTTAGCAGCCCATGTGAGTCACCTAATACATGTGGGAACCATCATTTGACAACTAGCATGAAATATCTCATAAAATTACAAAAATATGAGTAATCATTCATGACTTATTTACATGAAAACAAAATAACATATCCTTTATATCTAATCCATACACCAACGACCAAAAACACCTAAAAACACTTTCATTCTTCAATTTTCTTCATCTAATTGATCTCTCTCAAGTTCTATCTTCAAGTTCTAAGTGTTCTTCATAAATTCTAAAAGTTCTAGTTTCATAAAATCAAGAATACTTTCAAGTTTGCTAGCTCACTTCCAATCTTGTAAGGTGATCATCCAACCTCAAGAAATCTTTGTTTCTTACAGTAGGTTATCATTCTAATACAAGGTAATAATCATATTCAAACTTTGGTTCAATTTCTATAACTATAACAATCTTATTTCAAGTGATGATCTTACTTGAACTTGTTTTCGTGTCATGATTCTGCTTCAAGAACTTCGAGCCATCCAAGGATCCATTGAAGCTAGATCCATTTTTCTCTTTTCCAGTAGGTTTATCCAAGGAAATTAAGGTAGTAATGATGTTCATAACATCATTCGATTCATACATATAAAGCTATCTTATTCGAAGGTTTAAACTTGTAATCACTAGAACATAGTTTAGTTAATTCTAAACTTGTTCGCAAACAAAAGTTAATCCTTCTAACTTGACTTTTAAAATCAACTAAACACATGTTCTATATCTATATTATATGCTAACTTAATGATTTAAAACCTGGAAACACGAAAAACACCGTAAAACCGGATTTACGCCGTCGTAGTAACACCGCGGGCTGTTTTGGGTTAGTTAATTAAAAACTATGATAAACTTTGATTTAAAAGTTGTTATTCTGAGAAAATGATTTTTATTATGAACATGAAACTATATCCAAAAATTATGGTTAAACTCAAAGTGGAAGTATGTTTTCTAAAATGGTCATCTAGACGTCGTTCTTTCGACTGAAATGACTACCTTTACAAAAACGACTTGTAACTTATTTTTCCGACTAGAAACCTATACTTTTTTTGTTTTGATTCATAAAATAGAGTTCAATATGAAACCATAGCAATTTGATTCACTCAAAACGGATTTAAAATGAAGAAGTTATGGGTAAAACAAGATTGGATAATTTTTCTCATTTTAGCTACGTGAAAATTGGTAACAAATCTATTCCAACCATAACTTA